>NC_042494.1:57572651-57573778 GCF_005508785.2 Acyrthosiphon pisum
TGGTCGATTCCCCATCCCTTCTTTCTCTCATTAACTTTAGAGTTCCTGTTAGGTCCACCCGCAATAATCATCCTTTCCTAATACCTCTCTGCACTAGAAACTATTTAAAAAATGAACCTATTACGAGATTAATGAAATTAGCCAATGAGGATCCGTTGTTCCTTTAATAGTTTTACTTTTGTATTCATTATTTAGTAATTTATATCTTATATTTTTAATTTTATATTTTATACTTTGTTGTATTATTCATGTTATGTTATTGTTGATCATATTGTACACCTAATTATTTTAACCTGGGCTCACGCCCGTTTATTCAATAAATAAATAAATAAATAAATAAATAAATAATCAAAATTGTTTTTAAAAACCTTGAATATTCTTATAAACTATTTTGCTACATAGAATTATTATATATAAATTATTCTAATTGATGATGATAACGTACCAAAATATTTAAATATATTTAAATTTACTACACACATGGTCTTTTACTGCTTTTAGTGATTTAAAATAATTATAAAAATTACCTCACTAACTCACTTACAGTGTAAGTGATATATAAAGGTGGTAAGGGGGGATTTTGTGTGTTACAACCACAACAGTTTTTTTTTGTTATAGAAAACTGTCAAAGCCCAAAAGTAACAGTTAAATTAATAAGTGTGTGGTGTCCCCTGAAATCAGATGTATTTTAGGTCCTGGTTTATATGTATGTACTTTTTAATAGGTTACCTCCATATTCTCGATTAGTGTGACTCAAGCCTGTTTTATATATAAAAAAAAAATAGTAACAATGATCAAAATAATCAAAATAATCAAAATTTACATAGTTTGAAGTATAAATTATATTTTATTAATTCAGTTTATTTTTTACCATCTACTCAATGATTATTTTTGTGAATATATATTATATTATAATAATATAATAATGTAATAATATTTATTTATTTTTACCTGAAGTTAAAATTATACTATTTTAATAATAGATATGAATAATAAAACTAAATCTCATAAAGGCTCTGTCAAACAGAACCCGTTACAACGCCGGTTAAAGCGGTAAATGGCTAGTCGGCATGTGCTTTCACGCGTGTGAATCACGCTACATTGTATCAAATTACAAAATTGCGCAA
>NC_042494.1:57573878-57581529 GCF_005508785.2 Acyrthosiphon pisum
CAGCGGACTAGGTTATACAATTTTAACGGTCGAGGGCCACGCCCTAAGAATCTGCAGCACTCTGTATATTATTTATGTATGATTTTCAGATTACTAAACAATCTAAACGTGTTTCCATCACGATACCAGGAGAAATATGCAGTATTTTTTCACAGGTATAATAATATTTTATATTTCTGCTACGGTGAATCAAACAACATACAATGTATCTAGAGTTAGTACCTACTATCCGCGTAGTGTACAACCGCCTTAATATATTTTATATACCTATTTATATACTTATACAGTTATACCACGCGTATTATTAATTATTGGAATATACCTATATATTATATTATGCGCATTATACCTAAATGTGTAATGTGTAAATGTTTGAAACCAATGATTAAAGTGTATAGGTAGTATAGTTTTTAGGGCCTCGGCGGCACGTATTCTGCACCTCTTAACAAGTCGCCACCGTATAATATACTTATACCCATTACAAAATCACACGCCTCTATAATAATATTATAGTCTATAAGGTTAATTAAATATGTACAGGATGATTATTCTTTCAACAGCGTATAAATTAACATTCATTATAGCACAATAAATGTATGTTTTATACAAAAACATATTATACCTACTTGTTCATCGTTTAAATTACTATAAATAGGTACCGTCTATATACTTTAGATTTTAATATAATATTACACTTACCTGCAGGTAGGTAGGTACATATAATTATAAAAAATACCATGTTTGTTGAATAATTGTAATAAGAGCAGATATTTATTTTATACACTATAATCTTTGGAAAACTATGCACTCTACATTACATTTTGAGAATAAAACTAATAAACTAGATCTAATCTTTGAGTCCCTTTTGTTATAAATTAATATAAATGTACACGTTTGTGTGTTTGGGTGTGTGTTATTAGTTTACGAATCCTTATAATATAATATAATATATTATGGCTACTGGCTAGGTATATATAATATATATATGCAGTCGTCAACATACCTATATATTAGATTATGTCGTACCTATACAATATGTTTGTGACGACTGTTGTTAACGACAAACTTGTTTATATTCCCCCAAAGGCCAAAGGCCAAAGCACATGTATATTATCGGATACGAATATAGGTATACCATAATAATTTATGTGCCTAGGTACTTACTATCTACCCGCTGTGTATAGGTAATGTCACGCACGTCACAGCAGCGGTGATGTTTTTTTCGCTCAAAACCGTTACGATAGTTATTATATTACCTATACCCGGTAATTAACTAAACATGATCACCCATATTTTTTTCAATAATGTTATTCAAAATCTGATTTTTGGATTTTTTAATTATACCAAACGATCATATATTTCAAATTGTTGAGAATTGTTGTACAATTTAAGTCTTATGGAGTGTTCTACGGAGATACAAACATCTATTTTTCAAATAATAACCTCCCTCCCCCCTAATTTCTACTGTAAGTTAATTATTTAGTGTACATTTTTTTGAAAATGTTTCCGTATCAAAATCAAAATTCAAACGAATAATTTTTGAGTTGCTTAACTTTGTACATACTAAGGAAAAATGCTAATAGGTCCATTATAACGCGGGTTCAGTTTATATGAGTATCACCATGACTTGAACATTTTAGTAATTACTTAATATTAATAAATCAACATTTATAATTTGTAAAAATGGTCCAAATATCTATATAATTATCGCACTAGGTATAATATTAAATATATTTTAAATTTTTGTAAGACTATTTTCAACTACTTTTATCCTTGTAGAAGAACATTTTGTTAACTGAAAATTTTGAATTAGGTACATCAAACTTTTAAAATAATTATCCACCAGATAATTTAGATAAAAAAAGGTGGGATCTCATGTAGAAAATAGAAGTTAGCTTATCGGCGAAGGACACTCCTTAACTAGTACAAACAATTTCAAGGATTTGAAAATAATATGGTCTTTAAGTAGGTATTTTTATTATATTTAAAAAAATTCAAAAATGAAAATTTGAATACATTTAAAATGTATTATTAAATGAAAAATGTGGCTGAGTACGTTTGGTGAATCACTCTGTATATTCTTTCTGTATAAAACGTTTAAATGTCCAATACATGAACAACAATAAGAACATATGGAACGATCTGGGTTCTTATTCTTCAAGCACTTGATACCTATACTATAATATGGTATTGTCAAATTGCGATTAATCGACTAATCGACCGTATATCCACAAGGGGTGACCAAGAGAGTCTCAATCGAATATAGATCACCGAGTGGGTCACCATAATATGTGGATATAATGTTTATATTATTTATTATTTTATATATTTTATTATATACCAAACGGATTTGCGCCCAAGTAAATAATGTACATAATATAATATTATACAATATAACAATATAATAATATAACATACTAGCTGCCCGACCCTCTTCAGGAAGAATTTATTTTTTTATAATTTAATTTAAAAACATATGACTATTTTTTGGCTATACAAATAATATAATATAATTACATATTGTAGGTAGTTATTGTTATTGCTAATTTCTGAAAATTATATATCCTACATTTTGAATTCAACCACTGGAGTGGTAAATTTTATTTTTTTTATTATAGAATAGAGATAAGGTAGAAAAAAATGTAACAATAAATTATTTGTTCAATGAATAATATATATTTCAAATGGAAAAATGCAAGTGCAAACAAATAAATAAATAAATAAATAAATAAATAAATAAATAATAATAATAATAATAATAAATAAGCAAACAAACCGGTTTCCTTCGTTTCCAAAATCAAGTTAGATTCTTATATATAATATAGATTAATTATTAAACAGCAAGTACATAATACCTATATGGTTTTATATATTATATACTAAGGAAAGAGGGGTCCTCATTTGCCAGTTTCATTAAGCAATCTAATTAGTTGATTGGACATATGATTGGTTGAGAAAAGAGAAATATGAAAAGGAGTTTTATTGCGAGCAAGACGTGAATGGGATTTAAAATTAACAAGTAAATAGAATAGGAGGAGCATAAATATCAGAAGAGATTAGCTTTGCGAGTAAGGAAATATTATTAGTATAGAGTATCGACAGGGAGCAGGGAATTTTCAAAGTTTAACTGGCATAACTTCCTTTGGTAGCCTTCAAGCTGACGACACAAATCAACACAATGTGTCAGGGAACCATACTCAAGAATCGGCCTGCCTAGAGTGCAGTAAAAGGATTTAAGTGAACTGCCAAATTTAAATTCACTCGAAATTCTTCTAATGAATTTCAGTAATTATCAATGTATAAGCTTTCCATGTAATGTTATTAATGCATGAACTCGGAGAAAGGGAAGATGTGGATAAAAAGCCAAAGCCATGTATAGTGTAAACTGATAAGAGTCAAATTGCATTAATTAGGTAGGTTGCTATTGAAGACCGACGTCTGGCGAAGGACATTGAACGACATTTGCCATAATTCCATTTAATATAATAATTCTTCGAATTGTTCGGTATATAACTTATAAATATATTGTTGCATATTATTACAGTGATAGGTACGTAAACATCATATAGTATACACATATACAACATATTATCTAAATTCTAAATGTATTTATTATTTTACTGACATTTTTCACATGATTTCAAGTTGTTACAAAACTATGTGTTTTTAAAAAAATTATAATTTAAATATTTTTATACTTATAATTTGTAATGTTTTTACTTTTTCGGATGACAATATACAGTTTTAATTTAATCTTCGAAAGCAGAATATTTTTCTGATGTTATTTCGATGCATAAAAATCGAAATTATGACGAGTAGTTTATGAGCCATAAGTAGATATTTAAAGTTAGATGAGCGGACTGAAGTGGTACCTGCAGTTGGTCCGCTACTCCATTCATCTATGCTTTAAATACTTAAGTATAATAACTCATGAACTACTCGTCATAAATTCGATTTTTATGTATCAAAATGCTTAAAGTACCTACCTAAATACGAAAAAAATGTCTTCTTTTGTGCATGGAATTTAAACTGTACGTTGTCATTCAAAAAAATGAAAAACTTAAAAAATTATAAAGATAAAAAAATATTAACAAGTATATAAATATATATATTTTTTAAATGTTGTTTTTTTCGACTAGAAACCATGTAAATTCTTTTTTTCAAAAACATTAATACTTTTTGAAATAACGAGTGGTTTATGATAAAATAATCACCTGGTAGATGTATCATGATAGGTAGATAGGTATAATAGTAATATGGTATATATATATAAATATATTATATACAGAGTAATCACCGCATGCGTTATATAACATCACAAGAGTCGGCGGAGGTCTATTGATCCACTGAACACAATATAAACGCGTATTATAATATATTATATATCTATACTTCATCGATAACAAGAGTACAATATTGTGATGATCCGATAAAACACGCGCGGGTATATACACCTACATAATATATATACATACGATTATATACATGTTATTATTATATTAAAATAGTGATCGGGTCTGTGCGCGGGGCAAAGAACAAAACGGTTTGAATTTTTTTTTTTTGGACACGTACCTATATATTATTATTAAATATTAATATGCAGTCATTTCATTTTTTCCACGTCACTTTATCATATATACGTATATTACAGTATATACACGACGACGTTATAATGTATAGCTATATGTATATAATATATAATATGTATGTATATACTCGTTTCGGGGGTTGATCTGTCGGCAGAGATAACGGCAAGCCGACGATGACTTTGTGTATATCGTGTATGTGTGCGCTGCCTTAGAAAATAATTAAGTTATATACGAGCGTGATGATAAACACATGGCGTGCCCTTAAGCTACAATAATTGCTTTATTAGTATAAATATTACGTTTCCATCGCATATGATGCATAGATAGTTAGACAGGTAATAGGTATATATATATATGTATTATGTACTACTGCGGACATGCCCCCGATGGATGCTTGTCAAAAATAAATAAAAAAAGGTTATTATTTTTTATACAATCAAACAGTAATTAGTTTATGTGCGGTCGTTATACGCAATATCATATTATTACCTATGTATACGGTATATTACATTGGTATTTATTATAATATAGTTCTTAATTTCTTATACAATTAGGTATTTTAAATTTGAATACCTAGCAAGGAACAGATCGCGTTCGATTTACACTCAGAAACAACATTTTAAAATAAATTTTCCTATTATGATATACCTATGCCTATACCCAGTGGTATATCCAGAACTTTTTTTTTTTGACTCAAATATTTTAATATTTTTACATCATCCACCCTAAACATATTTTCACTGCTCTCCAAATAGTGAATTCACAGGTTGTTATATTGGTTAAAAAACATTTAACAATTGTTCGAACAATATTTTCGTTCAATTTTCCATAGAAATGCCCCTCCCCCCTCTTTCATAATTTTTGTGAATCATGTGATTCAAATATACACCTTCATCGAGCCGTCACTGCCTACATCATAATTTATACTTGCAACTTGCCACGAGTATAATAACGCAAACAATAAATATTGTCCGTAGTATGTTGTAGACTTAGGAGAGAGGATATGGTGACTAAAATGTTTGATATTACAGCCTACAGTGGCGCATTTATATGTCAAGTCAATTCGTTCGCACAATCATTAATATCGGCAAAACTGTATTATTGTTCAAAGTTTATCAATTATATTATTACCCATTATGATAATAATTAATATGTGTTTCAGGCACAGAACCGCATAATAATTACAGTCAGTGGCGTAGTCGGGGGGGGGGGGGCGGGCTAAGGGGGCTTCATACCCATTGGTCGTATTATGGTATGAAACTTATAATATAATAAAAGGAAAAGTACAGACAATGGTATTTCTGAAACCTTTTTTGAAGAAACATTTCGCATATTATCAATTATTCGTAGAGGTTATTACGGTTACAGGATATAGTATAATAACGACTTAATATAAGGTATAACGACTTACGAGTTACGGACATCAAATTCTGATTTCCCCCCTCATTAAAAAATTCTGGTTATGCCACTGATTACAGTAATAGATATTGCAAACAACAATATTGACGAAAATCTGCTCGTGGTTCGTTTAAAGAAGACCCGTCGGAAAATCTAAATTAAATACTCGTGGAATTTAGGCGGGTGGATTTTGAAAAACACAGATATAATTGCGTATTATTTCTTAAATCTACGAATGAGTGCCAGTATTATATAATACTATATGTGCATGCGTATATTACAGGTAGGTGGAGTAGGCACGGTCGATATAACTAACATACCTGTACCTAATTACGTTACCCAATAATAATTTTCAAATCTCAAACATATCCATTATAGCCTACATAGGTATTATTATATTATGCGTGCAGCATTCGTAAAATGATGTATTTGGCACGAATTAATAATAATATATATTATTATACTTATACATCAGCTAACTCGAAATATATATATTATGCGTGAATGCGATATTAAAATATATAAATAAAAATGAGGGAAATTTTTTTATATGCACACAATAACTGTGCGAGATTTTCTCCCCCTCACACTCTTTACAAGCTTGCAGCTACCTCTTACACACACATACACATCTCTTATAGCGCCTCTCGTTAGAAGCTCATTAATATTTCGGACGCACATAAATCGTTATTTACCACCGTTTGGAAACTTTTATTAGGTTGTCTCCGGAGTTACACAATATATATTTTTCATTTTCGTTTTATTTGTATATGCGTGTGCATGTACGTAAATTCCAATAAAGAACGCTCCAAAGGTACATACATAATAATATATATAATATATAATAACGTACCGGGGCAAAGAAAATAATATGTCAAACGTGGTTAATTTATATATCATAACGTCGTAATAATAATGAAATTATCGTGTTATGGAGAAAAAAAGGAAGGAAGGTAAATTATAATTGTGTATATACAGAGTGTGACAAAATACACTTGTCGTGAGTATATAATATTTATATATATTATATATAATATATAAATGTTAAAATATGTGTGTGTGCAAGGGTCGGAGATTCGAGTCGTGTGACAATGTTTTATGATAAATGCGCTTATATACATATTATAATACGCTGCAGTGTTTCACCTCAAACTATATACCTACAGATTGTAATTGTAATTTATAGTCTGCGAGTTAATAAAGCAAAAGTCGATACTGGTTCTATATTATAATAAACGCTATACGCCATACCGGGAATACGGTATAATAATATGTGTGTGGTATATATATTATTATTATATTATTACAGTATGGGTAGGTATAGGTACTAAACGTCATTATAATCAGTGCTCGACTTGGGGGGGGACGCAGGGGGACGGAGTACCCCAACTAATTTTTCAGAAATTTTAGCGTACCCCTACTCTCATTTTGAAGAGGCACGCACGGGACGCTGCATCATTCTGCATTTTTATCAAAATGCACGTGATCAAATCATAATTTTTCTTACCATAGATTTAATAATTATTTATATATTTTGTATTATTATTTAATCAATTACCTTTAAAATATTATTATTTAAGATATAAAGAACAACCTATGATAAATTATGGAACTATTTAAATAAATAGGTAGTTAAAATGAATTGTTTTTTATTTAGTTACTTT
>NC_042494.1:57581579-57595255 GCF_005508785.2 Acyrthosiphon pisum
AATTGCTATTGTAACAATGTATCAGGAGCCTTGTATTAATTTTTTATAATTTTTGGCCCAATAGATAAAACTTTATTGATATTTATAGAAAAAAAAAACTAAAAAAATTGAAAACTTACAATGTCCGTAAACAGCTCAAAAAGAGTCAAATTATTTTCAAATATCGTATATAGAAAATGCTAATATAAACATTCAGTGAAATTTTCAAATATCTACAGTCATTCGGTTTTTAATAACAATAAAATAAGAATATTGTCACATGAGAAATCGAGCGAATATCAAATGTAGTAAAAATATGAATTTCAAACGCTCATAAAAATTTGATTTGAGTTTCTTATAGACATTTTTTTTTTTGATTAAGGTAGATAATCCTATAAGGAATCTTGTATTACATTTTAAAATCTTAGTTCTAAAAAAAAAATTTTTACGAATTCTTAACTTAAAATAATTTGCTAATTTTCGTGATTTTTCCATATTTTGTCAATTTTTCTATAAAAATATATGTCACTATATCGTCTTTACTTTTTAATCTTTAACTTTAAAAATATTTTAATGTGAAACAGAAATTTTGAATTTTCTAATTTTTGTATAAATTATAATTTTGATTTAGAATTTAAATAATATTAAGATTAGTTAATTTTAATTTTTAACTTTTAAGCGCATTTCTATATTGCGCGTTACTATTATAACTTAAAAGTTAAAAGTTATAAGTTATAAGAATATAATATAAAAAAATTTAATACCAAAAACATTATTTGGAAACAATAGTAAAATAACGTTTTTAAAAACGTTAATCAAAAACAATATGGAAAAATAACGTTTTTAAAAACGTTAATCAAAAACAATATTATAGAAAAATAACGTTTTTAAAAACGTTAATCAAAAACGTAATAATCAAAAACGTTTTCCATCCCTGGTTACCAGGGAGTTTATTGTACTTTTGGTACTATGCAATTTTGTAAGACAAAAGTTTGAAATATGGGGCCCAAAATTTGACTCGCACCTGGGCCCTTTTATCTCTAGTTGGTGCACTAAGCGGAGGGACGCACAGAATCAGCGCGTTCTCTCTCTAAACAGAATATACATAATTATTATTTATGTTTCGATATTTCAGTCACTGTTTATTTTTAATTTAAAATTTCAATACCATACTGAAATTATTTATAATACAATTACTTATTCAATTCAAAATTATAACATTTCAGTATAATTATTAAGTTTAAATTTAAACTGACTGAAATAGAATTTTCTTCTGTTAAAATTAATTTTTAAATAATATAAGTATAAATAGTTATGCCCTATGACTAAATAACGTCTTATACTCTTATATATTATAATAGCTTCCGTAGGCCAATAATGTCCTTTTTTAATAATTATTGACAGAGACGAAACGTCCATGATGGACTGGTTTTTTTGACGGGGATGAAACGTCTGTTTATATATTTTATCCAGGAGGAATACGATTTCACACGTTTTTTTTTTTTTGAACACGACTCCACACACTTTATTGTTCATAGGAATACGCAATAGAAATTGGGTGCAACGTAGTCAAATTTATTACAAACGGCTTATTACAATATCATAGCTTTCATTACAAACAATGAAATATATATGATGTACAATAAAAAAATAGTAAAATAGTAGTTAATAATAAAAATAGTTATCTCTTATACCTAGTGAGCCGTGTTACAATTTAATATAAAAATTTTTATCTCATATACCTACCTAGTGAGCCGTCATTACAAAACAAAAATATGATGTAAAATAATTTAATATAATTTGTTAGAGATGTTAAATATTTTATAATATTTTTATGTGTCTTATAATTATTAAAATGTTGTATAACGTTACGACTATACGTTTTAAATCAGATGATCCCATTTTATTGTGCACGTTTCTAGCAATTGAATTAATTTTTGTCATAGCTTCGGACTGTACTTCCATAGTACATAGTACATGTGTTGTACATATATTGCGTTGGTGGGTGAGCACTGGGAAATTGTCAGTTATACATTTTATGAAAACTTTCTGCTCCATTTGTGGTTCTAACAAAACAATTGTTTTCAGTATCCCTAAATAAAATGTATTATATAAAATAAAATGTAAGTTACCTTGGACTAATTGAAGGTTCACTTGCCATAATTCAGATGGAAATAGACAACCAGATTCTACGTACGATTTAAGTATGTAATCAGAAAATATATAGCCTTCATTTTCATTTAGACACGTACTCATGAGTTCTAAAAAGCCTTCTTCAACCTTTTCCACTGGGAGAAACGGTAATCCAAAAAATGATTTTAACCAAATGCCTAATTCATCTCCATCTATCAAATATGAAGTTCTTAAAATATTGTGTTCTTGTATCTAAATATCAAATTTATGTGATATTATTATACTGAGCATGTCTTACGTAAAATATAAAAATTAAGTAATAATATTATTTAATTACCTTACGCCAACATGCCTGACCTTAGTGGAATCTATACACCCAATGATATCTGTTCCAGGAAACACAGTTTTCGCGGCTTCATGTGCAGCTTTTTCAAAATCCACATGTAATGTGTGGATTCATAGTCGGGTGGATAAATATTCAAAAAATATGTTTTTTAAAAATGCCCACATTTGAATGTAAGCTTTTTCACATTTATCGGATAAAAATAAGTAGGTATACAAGTGATAGGTACCTATATATAAAAACCATTTTTAATTCCATGGATTGTATAAAGTTGTAAAAAATACTTAGGAGCGTATTCAAATGTGCCATCTATAAATATATCATCACACTGTGTGAGTAAATTAATATTTGTTGTTGTCGTAATACAAATGAAGTTTTGATTTTCAGAAACATGAATAAACTTTTCGTTTTTAAATCTAAAGCGATCTTCGTTTTGTATTTCTTTAAGTTGTGTGAAAGCACTATCTAATGACTGTGGAAATGTTGCAGGGTAATCTTTTCGACGTAAATCATACATGCTTTTTTGAACGGATTTAATATAATTATGAGGTACTTCAAAATCATCTTTTAAAAGCTCAGTTCTTATATTTTTTGATGGTCTTACCGAAATCGTGTTATTAGCTTTTCTTTTACAATTTTATCGCAAAATTTGACGTTGAATTTTTTTACAGTATCTAATGTATGGTTGTATTCTTTCAGTATTTCCAATAGAATTGTATGTTTTGAGTCAGTTAAAATACTTGCAGTACCTACATGTTTTATGTATGCACCTCCATTTCACTTTTCCATCATTTCGTTGACGAATAGGTATGCCGATATTTCCATGTATTTACCAACGCTAAATCGTTGCCCTTTTCAGATTTTATTATCTCCAATTGATTCTCCATAACTATCTATTAGCTTATAAATTTGAACACCGTAAAAATATAAATTATAGAAAATATTCGAATATAACTTATAAAATACAACTTATAATTATACTTATACTACATAATTATACCACAACTAATACTTATAATATTATAACTTATAGGTAAATACAACTTATTATTGAACTGCAGACATGCGCTGCGTTTTAACTAGATAGCTCTAACTAGACCGACTATGTTACAAGAAAAAAACGTGCAGAATCGTATTCCAATACGTCGCATTCGAATAAAATACGGAGTTGGGTAGAAAAATAAGGTAATATATATACTCCGGGCCACGAGAGTCCATATGTCAGAACGCGTCCGTCACTGCGCATCGGCACGTTGCCGAATAGTGGGAATGGCATCATGGTGGGAGAAAACAGACGTCACGTATTACTATATGAATGCGCGGTTTACGTATGGACTCTCGTGGGCCGGAGTATAGAACAACGATAACGTGCGGAATCGTGTTCTACCCTTTTATCCAATGACGAGGTACAATGATAAATTAAAAAATTAGATTTTTTAAATTATCTTAATTTATTATTAAGAATAGTATTATTCATCTTACTGTATCACCCGTTTTTCTGATATTCTTGACGCAATAATGACGGACCATACATTGCATAAATATATTGTATGATGAAAAGCAGTATTTTTGTGTATATAATACGTGAATATTATAAATACGATCATTCGTGTGAATTCAAGACATTTATATATTATGTCTGTACTTTGTATTAATAATCCATCCGATTCTAATATGTAAGATATGTTAATGATACCAATAAATTTGCACAAGTATAAAATATTCCTTAGAGTTATTTTATAAACAGTAGTCATTTCGAGAAATGTTTTTTATAAACTAAATATTGAAACGAAATATTTATTCTTATAAACAGTTATTTGTTATTAATATTCTATTAGGTATAAATCCAATATTTATTTTAAACGTTTTAAATCATTTTATCGGAAATTAATATTTATTTAAGTAGGTAATATAATAATTATTATGCTCTGACAGTAAACAAAATCATCAAAATAATTTAGGTTCGATAAAATATTTACTTTGTTGATTTATTATAACACCAGACGATTTAATGATGATTGATGTGCACGTCTATGTCTTGTGTTTTTTGGATTAACAATAGCGCCGAGTTACATAAATGAATGATTTTTTTTGTTGTATAATATTGTGTACCTAAGCTACACAATATTACCGCAATATTTGCGGTCTTATTATAATAACAAACACATTAAACATGTACATATCTGGTGTATTTTTAATTAATTAATTAGTATGTTTTAGTTTGTGTTGACAAAGTGCTAGAGTCAACATTTTAGAATTCCAAAACGTTATTAAAGCCAATAGTCTTTATACATTTGTCCAGTGGTTTCAAAAATTAACTGTTGTTGGCAAAAATCAATTACTCATTTATATAGCTTCTAGATGCACTGTGTCTTGCTCGTAAGCAATGAAACCTCTCATTTGATTCAAAATTACTTTGTTATTTTCGAAATGCAATGACTAGTACTTAGATAGTTAGATAAATGTATTTATATAAAAATGAAATGAGAAAAATATACGGAATTTTGCTAATAATAGGTAGGGATACCCGTGGCAGAATGGGATATCAGCTTTTTTTCCATACGTAACGTTGCGTATCGCTTAGTCCCGGTTATGCCCGGTTAGTCCCGGTCGAAATAATAATGTTTTAATTGATTTATGAATCATCGAATTAATGTATTAATGTATAAACGATTAATGTATTGATTTTACAACGATGTGCTTTTTTTAAATTTTATTTTTGTGTCTGTAACCTGTGTACACGATGAATAGTCGAAATAATGTTTTAATTTTCAACTTCAGTATCTTGTTCGATGGGAAAGTGAAAATTCCTCAGTTTTCGAGAGCGACTAAAAAAGCAACATAAAAATTAAAGGAAAACAGGAATTTTTCGCAAAATCGGTCTTTCACAAAATCGATTTTGGTTTTTCAAAAATAAAAAAAAAATAAATTAATGAACGTATATACATGACATTTTCACTGGGAGTTTAAATTTCCATTTTCTATACATGATAAAATTTTCAAAATATTTTGATTTGTTTTGAGCTGTTTACGGACAATTTCAGTTTCCAATTTAATTAGTTTTTTTTTTCTATGAATGTTAATAAAACTTTATTTGTTGATTAAAAATACTTGAAAATTTAATACAAGGCTCCTACTATATTGTTACAATGAGATTTGAAAAATATTAAAAATCCTTAGTCACAGTTTTTTTTAATTAGCATTTAAAGTTCAAAAATTGACAAAATATTTATTTATTTATTTATTTTATTTCACAATACGGGACGAACCCTTTAATACATGAATATAATAGTGTAATAATAATAGTTTTAATAGTTTAGGAAACGAGGCTCAAATTTTAGAGAGAGAATGAGGGGTCAGTGTTGGCAATGCGCATAAGACGGATGATCGGGGAGTTAAGATAGTAGTTTGAGGAAGAGAAAGGTATATGAAATGGAACAGATGAACGTGTATGGCGGGAGGGGACATTAAATGAAACAAGGGATAGTGAATCAGGACTGTCAATTTTAGATGAAAGAAGATTAAATAGAAATGTCAAGTTAGCTGAATGACGACGATCGGTGAGGCTTTCCAAGGAAAAAAGGCGTTGGATTGGCGTGTAATCGTGCGGTGGACAGACTACATTTAATTTGTAAGCAGCTTGACGGAGGAATTTTCTTTGAACCCTTTCTATCATACTACGTGCGGTAGCAGTGGACGGGTCCCAGAGGAACCATACTCAAGGATGGGGTGGACTAGGGAGCATAAAAGAGTTTTTAGAGGGGAGAGCAAGTGGAAGTCTGAAGAGACACGGTTTATGAAACCTAGTAGTTTAAGAGCTTTACAACATATTATCTGAATGTGCATATTAGGGCACAGGTTCCGTGTGAGAGTAAATCCTAAATCCTTTACATAATTATTACAGGTAGTTAGGGGGGTATTGTTTACGGAGTAAATATGCTCGATCACAGCATTAATACGACAAAAAGTCATTACTGAGCATTTAGTTATATTAAGAGCTAGACCCAAAGATTTACCCCACGCAACAATCGCTTCGATTTCAACATATAGTACCTACCTTATCTTTTCGCAAATCGGATCAAGATGGTACTTTAGAGAGGTCGATTTTCTCAATAGTTATTTAATGCCATGGGAAAAAACACCGAAAAATTACGAAAAAACGCTAAAAATGGGGTTTTAATTTCTAACGCTTTGTTTATCATCATAGAAATGAATAAAAAATTATAATATTAATTCAACTTACAAGATAAAACAAATAATAACAATATAAAATATCCAGACTAACAAATCTTCTCCACTCAGAATCGTTTTTCGTATACAATGATATTATATCATTTAATTCAAATTTAATACAATCCATTATACAATGACCCACTTGTAATCTACTGTACAGCAGAGTGACATCCACTTACCTGCTTTTTTAAATTTAGTGATTTAAAATACCGGAGGACGTGGACTGGTTTTTTTTATGGTGACGAAATGTTCACGATTCATAAATATTATGTACCTAATGCATTTTACTTTTATTTCATGACAATAGTCATACTAGGTGTACAACAAAAGAATAAAATAAGTAATTGGTTTTTTCTTATTTGGTTTTTTGCAGGTTGATGAATGGCATCATTGAGTACGACCAAAATCTAACCTAATCAAAAGCTAACGTCGCTTCCAAGATTTTTATTTATTCCCCAACACTCACAGAAGAAAAATTATTGGAACATAGTTTTCATTTTCACTTCAATTTACTATATTATGATGACATTAATCGCATTTAAAATATGGCCACCGAAAACTATAGACATCTTCACGATCTCCTTGTATGTAGTTCGATTAGAATTCATCGTGGACGTTGCAGTAATTTTTTCCACATGTTTTTTCTTACAACAATTGGATTATAGATTCCAAACGTTAAATGATTCCTGGCAATATCTTTTACCCGGTTTTATTTCCGCCCCTGCTGGCGAATTAACACATTCTATAACAGGAATGACGCTAGACAAAATACGGTTGTTACACGCTGAACTATCGGACCTATTAAGAATATTCAGTGCGGGTTACGGACAAATGCTATTAGGATTCTTTGTATTCAGTTATAGTAATACGGTACTCAGTTTTTATTATATGATTCATTATAATAATTCGAAAAGAGAAGAGTTCACGTTTACTTATTTTCTAAAAACGTTTATAATATACATGGCAAGCCTACAGAATGTCACATTTATTTTATCTATTATAATTGCTGCATCACGCGTACATGAAAAGGTAGATAATAACATAATTACAAATATTTAAATATTAGTATGTATGGACGTACGGTACTACTATTATAAGTATTGGGAAAAAAATTTTAAAAATTAGGTATCAAACTTGTACAGATTAATAGATTAATTAATAATAATTAACAAGATTACCGAAAAATTAAAAACGTTACATCAATCATAGATATAATTCTCATATGAACTCTAAAAATTTGAACATTCTAGTATAAATAATATTATATTATATACAATGATTTATGATATGTCATATGTGTACCCGCAAACCGCGTTTTTACTATGTTGACATTTGTAAGGGCTCGTATTACAATAGTTGAACTCCGGTTAAACCACCGAATTCGGCCTGTAAAATCAGTGGTTCAAGGCTTCAAGCGTAACCGAGGTTTAAACTATGATTGTAAAACGGGCCCTAAGACTGAGACAACACATGTCTTTGTGACGTCCTCATTAAAACTAAACTTAACATCAGTGGTGGATCCAGGGGGAGGGCAAAGTGGGCATTTGTGCCCCAATCACCGTAGTTTCCCTTTGTTTTACACTATGTTTAGCCAATTTCGTAGAAAATGTATGTAGGTACTTTTATAGGATGATATTTAATATTAATATATTATGTTTACTGTTTAGTACCTATTTAATCTAGTGGTGCCCCCACCTTGGCAGATTTCTGGCTAAACCACTGCATAGTGTATACCAAGTGTAAGAAAATACAAAAAAAATGTGCTAATCTTTTTAAATATAAAATATATAAAATATTTATATTTATATCAAATTACAATACTATCAATAATAGGTATACAATATAATACACAATACTGTAATATAGTACACAATGCAATACAGTATAAATATATAATGTTTCACAATAAATTAATGGATATTCAACACGAATTTATGTAATTGTAATTGTATGAATTATATTTATCTACAGAAACGGAAGATGATATCATATTTACGATTAATAAGGATATCAAATTTACCTACAAACCTAAAAATCCAAGTAAATAAATAAATTAAAACAATTATGTTATTAAAAAATATTATAATTCCTTAATAAAAGTATGTTTTACGAAATATTGTATGATTGTAAATTGTAATATATTATCACATGTCACAATACCAACGATGTTATACTGTTATTATAATATTCTAATTCTATATTTATATTTTATATATTAGGTTAAATTGTTTATTAATCAAATATCAATTTTCGAATCAGACGAAATCACAGCTTTTGGAATTTTCAATATAAATTTAAATCTTGTTGTATCAGTAAGTATGCAATTCAGTATTTGAGTACTTAATTAATTGTGTTAGTTTAATTATTGGAAATTGTAATAAAACAATATAATATATAATATTTGCATTTTTTACAGATACTAGTACTGCTTGTCACTGGATTGATAACGTTAATACAATTGAAAGAACATCCATTTATCAAGCAATCTGTAGACAATCTAAATAACTACATACAAAATGCATCCAATGGAACATTTAAGTAAGTGATAAAGTAACAATTTTTTATGTTTATTCGTCGCACGTTAAGAATTAAGATTATGACCGGGTGTGGACCGTTTAGCACACATTAAGCGCAGCCGGTTTTTGATTGGTTCCTCAAACATCTGCAGTGTCGGCCTGGCGGCTGGCACACTAAATGTCCATGGATCAGTTTTTTAAGGGGCCCCATAATGAAATACAAAATTCACTTGACATTTTGGAGAAAAAATGCTCACCAAATGTTTTCCTTTAAAAATACATTTATTCAAATTCTGATTTTTGAATTTTTAAGTATACTTAAAGACACTATATTCAAATTCCTAATATTTTTTGTACTACTATTAAAGAGTGTCCTTTATTTCTGTGGCTATACAAACTTCTATTTTTCAAATAAGAATTTCCTTTTTACTGCAATCTATTTAGCAGATGATGTTCTTGTAGATGTATCAAAACCAAAATTCTAATAAGCAGTTGCTGAATTATTAAAATTTATATACTAAAGATAATAAACCTTAAAATATGGTTTTAAAATAAAAAAAACTATAAGTAGTACCTAATATTAGATGTAGTACCTACCTATTCACTATTATGAGTATACCAATAGGTACTTAATAATTTTTACAAATTATTTATCTGGATAGATCAATGGTATAAGTAAAGTAACTTAACTAAATTTATCCCTTAGTAACGAGTAAAGTAACTTACCCAACACTGTAATAAAGCGCTGTTGAAAATATGAAGTGAGTTCTATATTGTTTTATAAACATGTACACGACTCTGTTTTAACGTGAAGCGTTCCGTATACTGTAAGAGTGGTCACGACGGTAAACGACGAGCGGCACCGGTGGAGGAAGTCGTTTTGAATGCGCGACTGGTCATGGTTTTAACGTGCGGCGAGTATTATACCTATTGTATAACATTGAAGAATTGTTCAACTCTTAAGAGTAGCAATACTATACATTTATAAGCACAAATTGAGGTTTTATCTTATTCAATTTATTACAAATTAATTATTTTTGAATTGGTTATGTCCTACAAAAGATAGTGTTGATTCCTACTAAACTTAGTGTTAAACTCCCACAGACGATGACGAATAATAGGGGGAAAGTTTAAAAAAAAAAAGTCAAATTCATTTTTAAAAAGGTGCGGGACAAGTGAATACCGCTTGTACCGCTGTTGTAACTTCCTAGCATACTTAGGTAGGTACCTATATTAATTATCAAATTTAATAATTTCCTCCAGTTTGAATCGTTTAATTAAGTAATTACCAACATTATTTAATATTAAAAAACCAAATGACTAATGCATATAGGTAAAAATATAAATTATGTTAAAAAAGAAATCAGTAGAAAAAATATGTCTTCCTATTTTCGACATTAAAAATAAAATATCTGTCTTGCACTACATTAATAAATATTATACAAAAATCAATTCAGCTACCTATATCAATAAAAACTTAAAGAATAATCAAATTAAAAAAAAAAATGCGGGTAAGTGGATATCACTCTGCTGTATAGTAGGTTACAAAACATGGGTCACTGTATACCTAATGGATTGTATTACATTTGAATTCGAAAATTTAAAAACGATTCTGAGCGGAGACGGTTTGTCAGTCTGAATATTTTATATTTTTATTATAGCATTAAGTTGAATATTAATATTATAAATTACAGCAAAATAATTTTTATTTTTATTTTTATTCGTTTCTATGGTGATAAACAAAGCGTTAGTAATTGAAATCCCATTTTTTTTGCAGTTTCTTGTAATCATTTGTCGGTGGTTTTTCCCGTGGCATAAAATAACTATTGAGAAAATCGAAAAATAACCTCTCTCAAGTACTATCTTGATACATTTTGCTAAAAGATAAGATACTATAATATGACATATGTTGAAATCGAAGCACTCTTTCTGGTAGAAATTTTGTATACAGGATAAAAAATAAATAAATAAATAAAATAAAATAAACACCATTGTAAAACCACTAGATCCCTCTCACCACTCAGAATCTAAAAATCACTAGATAAGTGTTTGTATTTTATCTATTATTTCCAACTTATCATTTTTAGCTTTTTGAGCTTTTCAATTCCAAAATCATGTATTCAAATTTTCAAATAAAATGTTAGAGTGTAAGATATTACCCTATTTTTTTTCAGATAAAAATATCCATGTAGAAGATTACACTATCTTTCAGGTAAAAAGGTTATTCGTTTAGGAATTTACATTTGGCCTCGGTTGGGGATTAATATTAATTTTTTTTAAAGAATTATTAGAATTTATAATAAAACAATAAAATACAAGATTTTTGTTTTAATTTTTACAGATAATAATACTACTTATTACTGGATTAGTAACGTTAATACATCTGAAGAAACATCCAGTTATAATAAAGCAAACAGTAGACATTTTAAAGAAGATCAAACAAAATTCCACGAACATTTACATAAGTGAAAACGTAATTTTTTAAGATGTATTGTATAATAATCTAGAATTTTTCAACCCTTAAGAGCAGCAGCCAGCAATACCATATATTTAAAAACATAAATTGAGGTTTATTATCTTATTCAATTTATTACAAATTATTTATTTTTTAATCGGATGTGTATAATAATATAAAACATTACCAAATTATATTTTAATAAAAACACAGGATACCAAATTATGGCGCGACCACATGGGATGTATATACATTTACATACAAACGTGTTTCATATTATGCACAAATGTGCACAAGCGTCAAGCGCACTAAAGTTCTAAGAAACTATACATAAATGCTCTACTGGCTACTATACCTTCTCTATTCAGAATCAGAACAGACCGCTTTCGCGCATCGCAACTGAGGTTATCGAAACCACCTGGTTGCCGATTCGTTAATTATTCGGTAATATTGAATATTTTTGGAAGCAGCTTTAGTGGGCATAGATGTGCGAACAACGACTTGTTTTCGTCCGCTGCCGGGTCTGTTCTTATTCTAAATAAAGTATAGTTATACATATTATTACGTTACACTGAAAATTGCAATACATAAATTAACGAGCGCATATCGATATCTCTTCAGGGTCGTATTTTAATATTTTGCATCCTGGTACAAGATATCTATACCCCCCTCACAAAAAAAAAACTGAATATTTTCAATAACATGGGTGCAATCAAAATTTATCAGTCAGACTTAGTTTCAATGTATAACCTTAACTGCGATTTTAAGTTTTCAAATGGTTAATTATTTATATTTTTATAATCTGTAAATAAGTAGATAACTATATTTTTATAATACAAAAATATCTGCTGACCGAATCTAAATCCTTGTAAGATAGGTATGAAAAAATGTTGGAAATGTGTATTTTTAAAATGTCCTATCTTATCGTTTTACCCATAATTCCAAAATTTGTGAGAAAGTAAGCAAATGCATTAAATCTGTAGGGTTTTACTAATAGAATGATTGCGCAAATTTTGTATTTTTATTTTTGATTCTGCTGGACAGATGACGCCACTATTGTATTCTTACAGCCCTTATTTTCCGTTTTATTGGGAATGAATTTCTAAAAAAATTTTCTTAGCGGACACCTAAGTCACAATAGCAATGTTAAAATATCTAAAAATATATCATTTTATTTTACTCTGAATAATCATTTAATGATGAATTTAAAAGTAATATTACATTTATTGGATAAGAATAAACTGCAGTTTCCACCTTCTACTACTACCTTATTTTATATTTTATTTTATATTTTTAATTCTTTAATGTATTCGGCCACCTTGCTTCCGTTTCCACTTAGACATAGCGTAACAAAATTGATACCAGTAACATGCTCTAATTGTTTAATTCAATTATTTATACATTTTCAATCATGAAAGATTTTTGAAATAAATACATCGGCATAATATCAGTATGAACTATAAATATATATTAATTACATGCAGGGCCGTATTTGAACATTTTGCTACCCCCTAAAAAAAGGTATTTCTTAAAATGGAAAGTATAACTATTTTTTTGTGGCATAAATGCGGTCAAATTTGTTGTGGAAACCTTTATATTTCAATCAGTTAAGAACAATCAGTGATTCAAGCAGAATTTGTCGGTTGGACTTAGTTTCAAAGTTATACACTAGTCCGCGAGTTTGCGAATTTCCACCCGTCGGTGTTTTTTTTTTTTAATTACTTTATTAACAATACAATATAAAGTAAGTACAATAATTAAATTCTGAAATATCTGATTCCACCAAAATGTTAAGGAAAAAAACTCACATTTACAAAAAAAAAATAGATCAAAAATATTATTTTTGGTATTTTAAACTAAATAACAAGATTTTGTAGTTTTAAAGTTTTTTAACCATAACTTACAAAGAAAATTTGACAGACTTTTTTAAAGTATCATCATATTAAACATACAAACACACATTTTAAGAAAAAAATTCTTTGAAGCTATCCCTAAACTAGTAACTGCATTCGTTGCA
>NC_042494.1:57595580-57598831 GCF_005508785.2 Acyrthosiphon pisum
ATCGAAAAACAAAAATCTATTAAATACACAACCAAGAAAAAGAATAAAGAATTCAAATGGGTTTTCAAAATTAAAATTTGACTTTTGGTACTGGCTTAATTTTTTTTCCTCTTATTGGTCTAAACTCTAAATGCACGTAAATACTGCGAAAAAACAATCCATTTTCAACAGCCTTAATAATAATTTATAATATAATCTAGATACATTTATAAGTTATAACTTTCTTCTAGATTGGATATTTTAAAATAAAGTAATAATTATTATTAATTTCTTCAAAATCTGCATTACCTACTTGTTATTTTTGATTCCAACGCAAAACACCTTTCTTAGTTTATAGTTTACCTTAAATATTTTTTGTAATTATTAATATTATTTTCCGACTAATTGATGAAAACAATATACGTTTTTAGCTGCAATATTTGCTTTTAATAGAAGGTTATAGTAAAAATAAAAATATATAATATTTATTTATTTATTTTTTGATACAATCGATACACATTAATAATATGTCAACATAAATTTGCCGCCCCCTAAATTGACCATACAATTTGCCGCCCCGGGCAACAGGGTATATTTTTCATTTTATTATTATTGATTCATCAATTATTCGGTAATGATGAATATTTTTGGATGCTGCAGCCGCAGTGTGGATAGATGTGCGAACAACGACGTGTTTTCGTCCGCCGCCTAGTCTTTTCTTATTCTGAATAAAATATAACTATTGTCTATTATATACATTGCGTTTTTAGGCGTAGTAAAGGTATACGCTTCTTCGAGTTCTACATCACTCAGTTAACAGATTGTCCTTGACAATAAATATTTAATTTAAGTCTTAAAAGTAAATGTATGCCCTAAAATAATATGAAAACAAACTTACGCGTAAGCATCGACTCTTCTGGTGAAAACTAGCTAGAATGTATGCAGTACCTATGTAAATCCGCCGAAAAAACAGCTATCTTCATCCTTCTTCATAGCGGTCCGAAGTGAAACTCGAAAGTTGGTATCGAAATATTTTATGAAAATAACCTGATAACGTAACGAAATGCGCGAGTTCGTGTTATAAATTATGATTTATAATATATTATACTGCTTAACGAACTGTCCATCTATAAATTGTTGGCTTATTTTATTTTTTTGTTCACTAAAATTATTAGAATTGTTAATCGTCTCCGACGAATGTCAGCTATTGGCGATTGCCATAGATTATGATATAATAAATATATTATTTAATACTTAATAATATGATATATTATGCATAGAACTTAATACTTATATAATATAGTAATATTAATATATTATACTCCGGCGGGATTACCGTTGGACGACAACCTAAGAGTATCGGCGGACCGCAACGTTACGCGTCGCGGTCCTGATATTCTCCTCGGTTTTCCTCCTGGTACGCCTTGCAACGGTTTCCGTTAGTCCTCCGGCGATGTTGACGTCCGTGTTCCTAGCACAAATATAATATGATATGTCGCTCGCTCGTCGTTTTCGTCAGTCTCCACCACCATCGCCGCCACCGCCGTTACTAGTCGCGTTTTCGTGCGCGCGCCGCAATCGTCGTCGCATTGCCGCTAGCCGCCGCCGTCCGATCCTGCTGGACGCTCGCCGGACCGCCAGCCGATCCTGCTGGACGCTCGCCGGACCACCAGCCGATCCTGCTGGACGCTCGCCGGACGCCCGGACCGCCAGCCGATTAAGGTCTCGAGGGTCGGCAACCGCCGCGAGCTTGCGACGCCGTCTCGTCTTGGCCGCGCATGACAACCGCGCTGATCATCGACACGACGTAGTCGCCCAAATCTCCGTCGAACGCCTTCTCTCCGTCGTCCGTAACTTCGGGTTCGTAATCTGTTGAGTATCTGTGGCGTTCAATTTTGGCTACGAGAGCGGCCACTCCGTCCATCACGGAAACGTCGAAATAGTCCATCAGGATCTGGTCGTCGTATTCTCGTTTCATGATACACTGTGTGTACGAAGTGCTTACTACTCGGAAAATGCAAAATGTTATGAACGCAAAACTAGAAAATCGTCCTAAGATGCTGTCGTAGAAAAATTCAAATATTTCCCAGACGACGGGTGCCGCCAAGATGTTATTATTTTCCGGCCAGCGAGTATGCACACGACATGTAGTTCTGATCAATTGACGTTAAGATTTCGTGCCTGTTGTTTTTTTCAAATCCATTATATTATTATTGATACCTATATACTCATATAATATGTATATCCCTACACTGTGCCAAGAAACACCGGCAGGAGAATACACTTTAAACATGTCTATAAGCTTGTGAACTATAGGTATAGTTTGTATGGATCAATTTGACATACGATCATTGGCGGGTATCCGGAGGGGCTTGGAGGTGCTTAGCCCCCCCCCCCTGATAGCCGCAAAGCCCCCTCTAAAATGTTTGCCATATTATAAAAATATTAAGAAACATTTTTTAAAATATATATTGTACATTTCAGTTAAAAATGTTGAGACAATGTTCGTTATATACCTATACAAGGTGACACCCGTTTGATCACTCCGTATATAAATTTAGAACACATACATAGCACTGTTGAATGATGATATGATTTCCGTTAAATTGTTATTAACTATTTGCAACAGTTTATTGAGGTACCGTGGTCCATGACACCGTGTTTTTATCTCTCGTGTAAAAATAAATACAGTAGAACTCCCATATAACTGTCACCGAAGGGACTGTAAATAGTGACCGCTATTTAGAGGTGCCCGTCCTACAGAGGTAGAATAACACTAAGATACACTCGACGGGACTAAAAAAATTGACCGTTACATAGAAGTGACTGTCCTATAGAGGTGACCGTTAACGGAAGTTTTACTGTATTAGGGAAATTTAAAACTGTCGTCTTTTGTGTCAATTATGTTGGCGAGTGGCCTGTTTCCGTAGCTGCATGTGACTACTGTGTGAGAGGTAGTAATGTTTTGTTTGTAAATTGTACATAGTACGTCGTGTTGATTATTTTCAAACGGGAATAACGTTGTAACTTGTCGATTGTTATTTCAAACAACTGTTTGCAGTGTACGACATATTAGTTTATTAATTATCATTATTAGGCTATTGCCTTTTTTAGTTTTTACTGTAAATTAAAAAATATGTTTAGTATTTTTAACATAAAAAAAAGTGCTGCCCGTCGAGGCAGAAACGTCTAGCTCTGCGTCTTGCTCCATTGATGTGGTCAGTACTATAAATACCAGACAGACTATCGATGATTTAGGACACCTTAAATTC
>NC_042494.1:57599622-57608461 GCF_005508785.2 Acyrthosiphon pisum
ACCCTCACGGCTTTGGTTCATAAGAAAAATCGTAGCCCCCCCAAATTTTTCGATGGATATCCGCCAATGCATACGACAAACAGCTGAAATAGAAAATCAGATTACATCAATCCCCCCACGGCCCACTTAAATGTGTTTGGAAAATTAGCTGGACCCCCCCCCTCTCCATGAAAAATTTCTAAATACGCCACTGGTTAGAAACTTATTTAGCAAGTCAAGTCAAATATGCAAATTACCCAATTCTCCAGTAAAAAAAACTATCGCGATACCTAGTTGAAAAATAATATAAATTAGTACTGGCAGATTTTTTTAAAAATTAGAAAAATAACCAAAGAAAAAAAGAAAAACTATTTACCCAATTTACCTTAACCACTAACCAGAACAGATGGTGCCCTTTGAAATTACTAATTACTCCATGAAATAGTTGAGCTGCTGTAACCTGTTATACCACGGTTACGCTTAACTGACCAAAAAAAAACATAATTACTGCCTTTGCAATAATACCATATAATACGGCTGTAAAACCAGATTAAAAAAGTACGTACCAATACATACTCAGACGAATAAAACGCCTAAATACTAAGCATCATTATGGTCTATACTCAATGGTAAATATAAAATTAGGTACCTAACTATTAGGTTAACTTTAACAATAAAAATATTCGCACTGTTGAGACTCGAGAGTACTTTAAAAGTACACAGCTGTATTATTATATTAGGTACCATAGATATGTTGGCACTAGCTCTTTGTTAATACAAGCTAAAACCAGGGCTTAAAACCGTTTACCGGTTTTTCACGAAAACCGTTAAAAACCGTACATTTTGAGAACCCTAAACCGGTTATCTAATTTATCTGCAGTTTGGAAAGCGGATACCGGTAACCGATTAACAAAAGTTTATAAAGTCATATCCCAAAAACCAATTATCGACATTTCTGAAAATCGTTATTTTAGCGATACCCGGTAACCAGTACAATGAGGAAAAAAAACTTTGTTCCAATTACCAATTATTTATTTTTATTTCAGTTTATAGTTTTTATGCTTAATTTAGTAGAAAAATATTCTCTTTATCAGTAATATTGAAATAATGAATTTATGATATAATAAAATTGTACATAAAATAGTAAATACGTACATGTCATACGGGTAATGCCGTAATGGTATACCGTTTATGTGTATTATAAAATAATATATAGGTGTATTATTTTTATAATATTTTAAATTAAAAATGATATATTTATATCTGTATTCTGTACTGATTTAAAAATATTACCGAAATTCCCTATGGCCGTTTCCCGTAATGCAGCTTACATGGACACATGGTTATATTTTATGACCTACAAAGTACTTATTGTATGTAATATATATATATCATATGATTTAGTATTTACTAACTACTTATCGTAGTATTACACTATTGTCTATTACCTGCTATTAATATTATTATTATTATTATTTGCTATTCAGTATTTCACTTTCAGTATTTTTGTATAGTACCCGTCACTACTTACTATATAGCCAACAGAACGGCGTCTTGTTGTATAGTTTACATATGTTATTCGCGTGTACAGTTATAAGTTAAACGTCTTATATTTTGTTGTTGACAAAATTATATATTTTGTCTTTGTGTAATACAATTTATAGCCCCCCCCCCCCATTTCATATTTCTAGATCCGCCCCTGGTTGTTGTTACTTGTTTTCTATTAAGTTTTAAATTAATTATGAAAAATCCAGTGCTAGAAATGTTTTTTACGTTTAACGTAAGTGAAAATACTTCTAAGTGTAATGTAAATAATTGTAATAAAATTATGACTGGTAAGCATTCCTCCATTTTAGAAAAACACATTTTTTCACATCATAAACAACAGTATAATGAAATTATAAAACATAATTATAAATAATTCATAGTTGATAACAAAAATGAAAAAATGTGATGTGAAAAGCGGTATTTAAACCGCTTAAAATTGGTAAGTGGTTATTTAAATATTTTGGAAACCGTTAAAAATCGGTAACTGGTAATCACTTTTTTATTGTGGTGTAAGATAATCGGTAACCGGTAAACGGCACTTCTCAGAACAAGATAACTGGTAACCGGTTCTTAAATAAATTTCGGATCCTAACGGAGCCAATTACCTATAATTTTGGAAACGGTTTTAAGCTCTGGCTAGAACATACTAATTAATTAATCAAAAATACACCAGATATGTGCATGCGCACCTTAACAAAATATGTAATGTTACTCATATAATGTGTTTGTTATTATAATAAGACCGCAAATAAGTAATAACGTATATAAATATTTATCCTAACCTCGTATGTTGTCGACTTCATAATAAATAATTCACCAAAAAGTTGTTGAATCATGGTGACTATATTGTATACCTATGTTTAGGTACACAATATTATACAACAACAAAATTATGGAAGTGCACATCAATCATCATTGAATGGTCTGGTGTTAAAATAAATTAACAACGTAAATATTCTATCGAACCTAAATTATTTTGATGATTTTGTTTACTGTCACAGCATAATTATATTACTTACTTAAAGAAATATTAATTTCCGGTTAAATGATTTAAAATGTTTAAAATAAATATTGGATTTATACCCAATCGAATATTAATAACAAATAGGTAACTGTTTATTAGAATAAAATATTTAGTTCATAAAAAACTTTTCTCGAAATGACTAATGTTTATAAAATAACTCTAAGGAATATTGTATACTTGTGCAAAGTTATTGGTATCATTAATATATCTCACATATTAGAATCGAATGGATTATTAATACAAAGTCCAGACATAATATATAAATTTCTTGAATTCACACGAATGATCGTATTAATAATATACACATATTATATACACAAAAATACAGCTTTTCATCAAACAATATATTTATGCAATGCATGGTCCGTCATTATTGCGTCAAGAATATCAGAAAAACGGGTGATACAGTAAGATAAATAATACTATTCTTAATAATAATACCTCGTCTTTGGATAAATATAAACGGATGTTTCGTCAAAAAAAACAGTCAATCGTGGACGTTTCGTCTCTGTCAATTACCTATTAAAATAAGACATTCGACCCACTATAGCTATTATAATATATATGACGTTATTTAGTCATAGGGAATAATTTACTTATATTATTTAAAAATTCAATTTGACGGAAGAGAATACTATTGTAGGCGATTTAAATTTAAACTTAATAAGTAATAACTATACTGAAATGTTATATTTATAAAAAAGAATATGTTATTCTACTGTAAATAATTTTAATTTGGTATTGACATTTTAAATTAAAAATAAATAGTGACTGAAATAGTGAAATATCAAAACATAGAACATAATAATTATGTATATTCTGTTCAGCAAGAGAACGCGCGCTGATTCTATGCATCCCTCCCCTTTACCCTGCTATCAAAACCAGTTCCCTGTGGATGGGAATTAGAAAAATATCATATTTTAGTCGGCTCGTGGAGCATTTTCTCGCTGGACAGAGTATACAATGTATTAGTATTCAGTGCCGGATAAACCGCCTGTACAAGCGGTGTATTGCACCGGGGCCCCAAGAGTTCAAGATCCGGCACTGTAATCGTATTGTACCTATAAATGTACTATATTTGTCTGCAGTTTTCTTTTATTAATTAAAGATTAAATTTGACTGAAGAAAATTATATTGTAAGTATTATATTTTATAATATTTAGTGATTTAAAACACTAGGGAACGTGGACTGGTTTTTTTATGGGGACGAAACGTTATAAATGTTATGTACCTAATGCATTTTACTTTTATTTCATGACAATAGTCATAATATGAGGTGTACAACGAAATAATGAAATAAGTAATTGGTTATTTTCATATTTGGTTTTTTCAGGTTGATGAATGGCATCATTGAGTACGACCAAAAGCTAACGTCGCTTCCAAGATTTTTATTTATTCACCAACACTCACAGAAAAAAAATTATTGGAACATAGTTTTCATTTTCACTTCAATTTACTATGTTGTAATGGCATTAATCGCATTTAAAGTATGGCAACCGAAAACTATAGACATCTTCACGATCACCTTTTATTTTGTTCGATTAGAATTCATCGTGGACGTTGCTTTAATTTTTTCCACATGTTTTTTCTTACAACAATTGAATTGTAGATTCCAAACGCTAAACGATTCCTGGCAATATCTTTTACCCGGTTTTATTTCCGCCCCTGCTGGCGAATTAACACATTCTATAACAGGAATGACGTTGGACAAAATACGGTTGTTACACGCTGAACTATCGGACCTATTAAGAATATTTAGTGGGGGTTACGGACAAATGCTACTAGGATTCTTTGTATTCAATTATATTAATACGGTAGTTGGTTTTTATTACATGATTCATTATAACAGTACGAAAACAGAAGATTTCACTTTTACTTATTTTCTAAAAACTTTTATAATATACATGACAAGCCTACAGAATGTCATATTTATTTTATGTATTATAATTGCTGCATCACGTGTACATGAAAAGGTATGTAATATGTATACAAATATTTAAATATTAGTACGGTACTACTAAGTACTAATTTCTATAAGAAAAAAATTAAAAGAATTATAAAATTTTTACAGATTAATGGTTTAATATAATATAGGTACCTAACAATTAACAAGTTTATCGAAAATGTAAAAACGCTACATCAATAAATACCTCGTAAATATAATAATCATTTATGAAGTCTAAAAATTTGAACATTCCATAGTATAAACAATATATTATTATATGTATAGAATTATATTGTGTATACCCACCAATCGTGTTTTTACTATGTTGTACGTTTTTTTTACATTATGTTGTTTAAAAACAAATAGAAATATTTAATGTTGTTTTATTTTACTAAAAATAATTATCAAAGTATACTTAGGTATGTTTATTGAATTTGAGTAAAAGCATTAGTTTAAAAACATAATTCAATTAATGATGAAGGTTATATTATGGTACACAGACCACAGTTTTTGATTTTTTAAAGAAGAAGATTAATTTTGTAGACAAATATTGATGAATCGTTATACACTTAATGGCGGATTTTTAAAAATTTTCTGATGGGGGGGGGGGTCCTAAAAAATAATATATATTTCAAAAGTATTATTTTTATTTTTATAAAATTAATGGATAAATTATATATTATGTATATATCAGTGTCTGTGGGGGGGGGAAGTCCCAGATTTGATTCAAGAAATAAATTTTGGTTTCTTGACCAGAATTAACAAATCAATTTGATTCATTAATGATATTCACTCAATTGTTTGCGAAATTTAAATTATAAAATTAATAGGTAGGAACCTAAATAATATTTAATCATAAATGCAATGAACAACTAATCAGCCTTAATTTACACTATTTATAAATTATTAATTAATAAATAAATGTAAAATGTGTAACTATTAATTATATAAGTAAAATATAATAGGTACATAACTGCGATTTAAAATTAATTTAAATTCAACACTATATGGCACAATATGAGATTCAAAGTTTGGAGATTGCAATTTTTAACATGTGTGGCCACACTACAGCAGTACAGCTTTGATTAATGTGTTCTGAATTTTTAGGGGGCTGCAGCTAGTTTTTTTTTTTTTGGGGGGGGGCTTAGACCCTTACCCCAAGCACTCGTCTAAATGTAGCTATGGGTGGGTGTCATAATGAAATATTGTCACACCTTTTTATGGTGATCTGGTGCTACTATAATTACCTAGCTTATTACCTATATTTTTTTTAAACTAAATAAATATAATTTCAATTTATAACTTATAACAGTTTATTAATAGATATTATATTACACCAGTCTAGTTTTATTTTCTTCCATGGCATTTTTCTTAACTTCAATCTAATTTTTATCAATTTTTTCGGTATTTTTATAATAAAAATTATTGAATTTTTATCTTATAATATCTATATTTTGGTACTTACCACTACTCACTACAGTATTTCTCTCAAAATTGAACAAAATTAGATATTTAAATAAAAAACAACTATTTTATTTACATGCGTAATATTAGTTTAATTGTTTACAGTTGCCATCTTTGAAAATACTCTAAAAATGTAGTTATCGACAGTGATGACATTATTATTCAATAAATTATTTTCAATTATTTTTTTGGTTAAACAAAAATAAAATATTTATATTTATATCAAATTACAATAATATCAATAATAGGTACCTATACAATATAAATATTATAAATTCACAATACAATATACATAATGCTTCACGATAAATTGATGAATTCAACACGAATTTATGTGATTGTAATTGTATGAATTATATTTATCTACAGAAACGGAAGATGATATCATATTTACGATTAATAAGGATATCAAATTTACCTGCAAACCTAAAAATCCAAGTAAATAAAATAATTATAACAATTATGATATTAAAAAATATTATAATTCCTTAATAAAAGTATGCTTTACTAAAGATTGTATAATTGTAAATAATTGTAATAGATAATGTCACAATACCAATGATGTTATACTATTATTATAATATTCTGATTCTATATTTATATTTTATATATTAGGTTAAATTGTTTATGAACCAAATATCAATTTTCGAGTCAGATGAAATCACAGCTTTTGGAATTTTCAATATAAATTTAAATCTTGTTGTATCTGTAAGTATGCAATTCAGTATTTGAGTACCTAATTAATTGTGTTTTTTTAATTATTTGAAATTATAATAAAACAATAAAATATAATATTTTCATTTTTATTTTTGCAGATACTAGTACTACTTATCACTGGATTAATAACGTTAATACAATTGAAAGAACATCCATTTATCAAGCAATCTGTAAACAATATGGTGAACTACGTACAAAATAAATCGAAAGGAACATTTAAGTAAGTGATAATGTAACAATTGTTTAATACTTTAATGTATAGGTTAGAAATTAAGAAATTAAGATCATGAACGGTCGTCGGGCTGTTTTGCGTATGTTACGCGCACCCGGTTTTTGCTTGGTTCCTCAAACATCTGTTGACAGTTAGGTATAGGTACAGTGCTGTTGGAAAATAAATAAAAAGTGAGTCAGTAGTGGATTGACGGGTGGGGGGGCAGGGGTCTGGATCCCCTCAGACACTGTTATATACATATATAACTAATTAATTAATTTTATAAAAGTAAAATAATACATTTGAAGTATATATTATTTTTTAAGACCCCCCCCCCCCAACAAACAAATTTTGAAAATCCGCCACTGAAGTGAGTAGTGAGTTATATTGTTTTATAAACACGTACACGACTCTGTTGCACGTGAAGCGTTCCGTATACAAGAGACTTTTTACTCTTTAGTAAGAGGGGTCACTATGATGAAGCGGTGCGGTAGAGGAAGTTGTTTTGAATGCACGACTGGTCATGATCTTAACGTGCGTCGAGTATATTGTATAACATTCTAGAATTGTTCAACCCTTAAAAGTAGCAATATCATACATTTATAAACACAAATTGAGGTTTTACCTTATTCAATTTATTATAAATTATTTATTTTTGAATTAGATATGTGTAATAATATAAAACAGTTCCAAATTATATTTTAATAAAAATACACAATAATGCTCGTACTGGATACCTAATTACCTAGCTAATTGCGATGCAAGTGTGTAAGTGTAACCGTAATATGGGGTGTATAAACATTATACATGCATGCACGCAGTAACATAGTGGATTATACTGGTGATGGGGGGGGGGGGGGTCTTCAGAGTCCTATTTGTATATTTACCCCACCCTCCTCATAAGAAAAAAATGTTTTTTTTTTTTTTAAAATTAAGGTCTAACTACTATTTTGTAGCATAATTAATATGGTTTAGCTCCCTAGTGATTTTTGAGATCCTCTGTATTTCGATTAGTCATCAACATTGGTGCTAATGGTTCAATCAGAATTTGTCGGTCAGACTTAGTTTCAAAGTTATAAGTTATAACCTTTTGATTTCCGCGAGTTTGCGTATTCCAACCAATCGGAAGGGGATTCATGTTATTTTAGATTCTGAGTGCAACGATGAATGTATTGATTTTACAATGATGTGTGTTTTTTTTAAAATTTTTTTTTTGTCTGTCATCACCTTTTAGGACAGTAAAAGTGCTTGGATTTTCTTCAACAGTACCTTTTCTGATAGGAAAGTGAATCTAGTTGGTACTTTGGGGGGGTCAAAAGTATTCAAACGCGCCGTGAAAAACAAAAGAAAAATTAAGGAAAAACGGGAATTTTTACGCAAAATCTGTTTTCGAGAAAACTGATTTTGGTTTTTGGTGTAACTTTAAAACGAATGACTGTAGATACATGACATTTTCACTGGTTGTTTATATTTCCATTTTCTATACATGATAAAATTTTCAAAATATTTTGATTTGTTTTGAGCTGTTTACGGACAATTTCAGTTTCCAATTTAATTAGTTTTTATTTCTATGAATGTCAATAAAACATTATTTGTTGAGTAAAAATACTTGAAAATTTAATACAAGGCTCCTACTATTTTGTTACAATGACATTTGAAAAATATTAAAAATCCTTAGTCACAGTTTTTTTTAATTATCATTTAAAGTTCAAAAATTGACAAAATATGTAAAAATCACGAAAATTAGCAAATTATTTTGAGTTAATAATTCGTAAAAATTTTTCTTTTTAGAACTAAGATTTTAAAATGTAATACAAGATTCCTTATAGGTTAATCTACCTTTATCAAAAAAAAAATGTCTATAAGAAACTCAAATTAAATTTTTATGAGCGTTTGAAATTTATATTTTTACAACATTTGATATTCACTCGATTTCTTACGTAACGATTTT
>NC_042494.1:57609405-57614997 GCF_005508785.2 Acyrthosiphon pisum
GTTTTAATTTTGCAGATAATATACTACTTATTACTGGATTAGTAACGCTAATACAACTGAAGAAACATCCAGTTATAATAAATCAAACCGTAGACGTTTTAACGAAGTTCATACAAAATTCAACGAACATTTACATTAGCGAAAACGTAAAAGTTTTTAAATGCATAAAATGCATTGTATAATAATCTAGAATTTTTCAACCCTTATAAGAGCATCAATAATACCATACATGAACTTATATAATATAGTAAATATACTTAGTACCTATTAAGGTCTCCACACACTGCAGTGGTGGCGGTAAAATTGTGTCCGGACTCATTTTGCCGTAACCGCTACCGCTGCAGTGTGTGGGGGGACCTTAACAACCCGCATAGTATCCGTCGTATTTTTTTCTCCCATTAAATTTTCTTTACATATTTCAAATAATATTCACTTTATAAATTTCGGCTTTTTCTTTTTTGTTCTACCTTTTTTTTTTGAACATACATAATTGTATAATAACGGCAGCTGTTTCCAAAATTGTTTCCGTTTTTGAAATTATATTCAATATAATACATATAGGTAATTCGTATTGTTTTTGTTTGATAAATAAAAAATATTTTGTGGACACAAAAAACTATTGTTGCTTTTATTACGTTTTGTTGAGTGTATAAATCAATTTTTACAGAATTAACGACTATATCATTATTGACTTGAGTTGTAATAATATATCCTAATCTGAACAAATCTTGAACAGGTATCTATTACTGTACTTGGATACCACTTTTCGACGGTATGTGTGTTTTGACAGTTGTACAATAATATAATTATATAAACAAAACCGCACAATAGTTGGTACGACCTTTACCGAGTGGAAAGTGTAATACATTTGCGTAGCACGAAGGTATATACCTAATAATTGTGTATAATTATTAGTAAGTATAATCATTAAGTCATTCATTGATTATAGTAGTATTATACTTGTATACTCATTGGTTATTGGTATATTATAATATCGTTTTTGATAAAAATTGCGAATATATCATGATTATATAGATCGGTATTAGATAGGTACTTGAAAATAAATTATTTTCCGTATATTTTCACATGTGGTCGCCCGCAAACAAGTCCGAAGCTGCCGGAAAGTAAAAGACGTGACTATATATTATAATATATTATGAATTGGGTTCGGATTTGAAGGTAAATGCCTTTCTTTTATTAACCATAATAGAAAAATAATTTTTATACAAAAATGTGTTTCATTTAATTTCTTAGACGATGGATGCATTTTTTTTGCCTTTTTACTTATAAATGCCTTTTTGCCTTTTGTATTTATATATGCCTTTTTTGTGTTTAATTTTCAGTTGATTTTATAATTTTATACACAGCTTACGTATTATCGCTACAAATGGGTTTTATTCTTTGCAATATTTATCGATATCGTCTTATCGAGTACCTATTTGGTATGGCCATAAAATTACCCGTACCTATTCGGTGGACGTAGAAAAATGCTTTTCGATGTATAAAAATATTTTAAGCCCAAACCGTAACCGTTTTTTTTGAAGACAGCCTATCAAAATACACGGCAGTCAATTTTTTTTTTAATACCAACTAGTTTATTTTGCATTAAATTAACTAGTATAACTCAAGTAAGTAACTTATAACTAATTTTTAGAACAAACCTGGTAAAAGAAAAAGGTAATCTATTTATACAAAATAGCATAAACTTAATTTAGTTTAGTATTCATGCTCATTTTTAATTTGTATTATTCTCAAAATGTGTGCATTTGAAAGTGTTTAAAAAATGTTGACTATTTTATTTTGTAGTATATTTATGAATTTCCTTTTTATAAAAATTAAATGCCTTTTTTTGCCTTTTAGATTCTGAGTGGAACGATGAATGTATTGATTTTACAATGATGTGTGTTTTTTTTTTATTTATTTTTTTTTTGTGTCTGTGTACACGATAAGTAGTCGAAATAATGCTTCGATTTTCAACTTCAGTATCTTGTTCGATTGGAAAATGAATATCGTTGGTGCATTGGGGAGGTCAAAATGTAAATTTCCAGTAGTTTTCAAAAGCGCCGGGAAAAACAAAAGAAAAATTAAGGAAAAACGGGAAAATTTACGCAAAATCTGTTTTCGAGAAAATCGATTTTGGTTTTTGGTGTAACTTTAAAACAAATGACCGTAGATATATGAAATTTTCAATGGTTGTTTATATTTCCATTTTCTATACACAATAACATTTTCAAAATATTTTGATTTATTTTGAACTGTTTAGAGACATTTTCATTTTCCATTTTAGTTTTTACATTTTTTTTTAGTTTTTTTTCTAAAAATATCAATTAAATTTTATTTGTTTAAAAAAAGCTTGAAAATTTAATAGAAGGCTCCAAGTATATTGTTTCAAAGGCAGATGAAAAATATTAAAAATCCTTAGTCACAGTTTTTTTTATAAGCATTTAAAGACCAAAAATTGACAAAATATGGAAAAATCACGAAAATTAGCAAATTATTTTGAGTTAAGAATTTACAATTTTGAAATACTCATAACTGGCTTTAAAATTAAAACATACTAAAAAGCATATGAGGTCATCCTCTTAACTTAACTTAACTTGAGTTAATTATTTCCATTAACCTGCCCACCTTTGATAAGTAGTTTATAATGTCACCTAAAAATCTAAAAAAATTTTAAACATGGTTTTTATTATTCCTATTTTAAGTCAAAATTGGATGAAATTAGATGTTTAAACAAAGAATAACGATCTTGGTTATTTTTATGTAATTTAAAAATATTACTATAATATAGGCTAGCTGACAGACTGTCTCCACTTAAAATCGGTTTTTTTTTTTTTTTATACAATGATATATCGTTGAATTTAAAATTTACACTACAATTACAGTTGTTAAGGCACGGAACTCATACACCTAAAACCGAAAAAAAAAATTTGGGTATTACACTTCTGTGTATATAATTTATATACTATAAATTAATTAATTTTAGACCTTGTTTATTTGGTTTTAAGCAAATTTATATAATACAAAAACATTTTAATAAAAATTTTAAAAACTGTAAAATTAATAAAAGAAAACAGAAAATACATTATACAATATGAGAAAAAATTTATGTGAAAAAAAAATCATGTATCGTATGTTACTATGTTAAAAATATTGTGGTTTTTCAATGGTTACAACACCTGGAAAACCACGTGGATGATTCACTGGCGCTTCCACCATGGTCCAGGTATTGTTGTTGGGGTCGTAAAATTCTGCAAAACCGCTAGCACTAGTTCCGTTATTTGAATCCAAAACATATAATTTATAATTTATAATTTCATTTATAATTATCAAACTAGAAACCTGAATTTTTTCTACGCATATGAATTTCTGCAATAGTAGTCCAAACTCCAGTACTTGGTCTATAGGCTTCAACACTCCTCCAAGTGGTCAATCCATTACTAACACCTACAGCATACAATACACCATCTAAGACTCCTACACCAGCACCACGGCGTGGTACATCCATTTCTGCGACTTTTATCCACGTATCAATACTGGGATCATAACATTCAACAGATCTTAAATCATTGCACGATAAATCATCAAAACCTCCTACCTATAACACAATTGAATTAGTACAACTTACGGTATAAAGATCCCTTGTCTTACAAGAAAAATATCCGATATACATGATTATTTCAAATCATTTTTGAATAAAAGTGATAGAATACATATTAATGAATAAACACAACATTATTATTTTCAATTACAAACATATAATTATTGTTAATTAATACATCAAATCAAATATTGCTTAATTTCAACAATTGTTAAAAAATTTAAAATCAAGCATGATTGAGTATGACAAAATCATTGTTTAACAAAAATAAAAAAATATAAGCTTATTGAATATTGAAATTAAAAATTGAATTTATTTTTATATAATATTTTCTATTATCATTTTTAAACATTACAAATATTAATAAGTAATAACATTAATAAGATCAATAATTTTCCTTCCATTATGCATTTTTTTATGTTTATCATTAATCTGTAAAAAGATAGAATAGAGTCTTGTTATTCATACATAGGAGGTTAGTGGTTCATTGACAAAAAAATCAGCTTATGAATTAAAAATTAAATTATTGAATTGAGTTGAATAATTATTTGTCTTGGTATACCTATTATTTATTTTTCAATTTAAAATTTTAATCTATCGAAATATTTAATTTTGGGGATATATTGTGGCGATTTTTTTATTCTGATCACAATTATAACAAATGTATTATTAGAAATTTAAAATTATAAAACAAAATATTAGTTCGCCGCATATAAAAGATTATTTAGCACTCCAACTCCAACATAACCTCTCCTCTTCTAATAGACATATCAGATATCATACACCATTTTTGAGTACTGCAGTTAAAAACTTCTGCACATGCTAGACTTTTTGATCCACCGTTATATCCTCCAACCTTGAATTTGTTATATAATTTATTGGTACATACTTTATAGCAGAAATAATTAATAAACTAATAAATTATAATTCAACATAACTTACGGCATATATACGATCTTCTATAACAACTACTCCAAAATACGATCTTGTATATAACATGGCAGCAGTTTTTTCCCAACAAGGTAATTCAGAAGATAAATTTAGCATATGCACAGAATTGGTTGGTTGATTGGATTCATTAACAACATTTAAGTATGCATCATTAAAATAATCAGAATCTATAAAATATGATCTGCCATCATAATACCACCCATAGCAAACAAAATTTTTTTTTTTTTACCACAGCTAGTCTAGCACCAAAAAGGGGTGTAATCATATATGGTCCTAACTGCCATCGGTCAATATTTGGATCGTAATATTCTGTACTCATATTTGGTGCAAAATCATTACCACCAATCACAAAAATAACCTGTGATAAAAAAATGAATAAAAAAAATGAAAAGAGAATAAATTGTAACTGAATCATACTTCATGTAAACCAGTCAGTCTAGGTGTAGTCCGCAAAGTTTGTGGTATGGTGGTAAGGTCATCTGACCTTAGTGAATGGAAATGTAATGCCTCAAATACGTAATGTTTACCTTAAAAAAGTATAAATATATAAAATATGATTTTATTCACAATAGAAACATACAAAAAGAAAAAACTTATATCTAAAACAACTATTGATAAGAGGTTCCTCGACTATTTTTTTATATATGTATTTTTTTGATATTAATGGTAGACGTACATGTTCTAATAGATGTGGTAAAATACATTTTCTAAAATCCAATTCATGTCTTACCCATCGCATGACACATTCAAATATCTATGAATATACTTGTAAATTAATTATATTACCTACAATATATATGTAGGTAAGTAACTTAATTGCCCTTTCTTAATACTAAAATATAACAACTAACAATTTTAGTTTGCATACCTTTTCCTCAGATGGAACTGTCAGTAAATCACTGGAAATAAACTTAATGACTCGTTCAGATGATAGGGATAGAAATTCATCTTTTTCGACCACTTCTCTAAGAACCAAAACATTACAGTAACAATTAATAAAATTTCCTTACAGAATCATAATAATAAATAATTTTACGGAA
>NC_042494.1:57615853-57621806 GCF_005508785.2 Acyrthosiphon pisum
AATAAAAAAAATAATTAGACATATACATGTCCGCGTCAAATACGACTTGAACAGCGAAGATGACAACGCACCGGCTTATAACATATTCTGAAATTTATAACAAAATTACTAAAATGTTTAATTTTTACTATTATACTTTAACTCTTGAGTTTTTGAAATTTCAGTGAAACATAGGTTATAGATACTAGTATACTACTATCATAATAGTACCATTATTCTGTGCTTTTACCGTGCGTGAAACACAAATAAAATGAGGTAAAACAACGGTTATATCTTAAACCGTGGGTAAAACAGAATACCGTGGTAAAAATGATCAGCCCATATCAGTCATATCTACCTGATAAGTCGTTCTCGTTCATATTGACATAATATTATATTCCGATTGATAAATATTATATTATGATTTATGGCAACATGACTAATGAACCTTATGTACTAAGGCACTAAGCCTATACTACAATTATTACAATAATAGATTAATTGCTATCGAGTTTTCAGGTAAGAGCGAAAAAAATTAATATTCGTACCTAATAGGTGCAGTGAACTAGTGACGCGCGAACGTGCAAAAATCGTAAAATAGCGAACTTCATTAAGCTATAACTTCGAAACTAAGTCCGACCGCCCAAATTCTGACTTCACCATCGTTCTCAGTATAGTTAACTACATAAGTCTAAAAAAAAAAAATTGCAAAAAAAAGGGTGTCCCGGTAAAAGTAACAAATACCAATTTTTCATACAAAAAGTGTCGTTGAATATACAATTCTGAGGTTTTTAACAATTTTGGACAGCTATGTAAATCAGCTAACGCATTTATTCCTAGACAAATTGTAGGAAGCAGTTGTTTCTGTAAAAAATCACAGCATGCATTTTTTACTTCTTGTAATTGCAAAAGATTTGTCGCTGGTAACAAAACCTTGAGGAATGAACATTGAACAACTTAAATGTTATTATCTGTAAGAATAGCAATCTTTATCTACTATTACCTGAACATTATTTTCAGTGACTACAATTTCTCCAGAATAAATAAAATTGACTAAGAGCTTTAAGGCAGTTGAACTTAACTCTCTTATTACAACAAGATCTTGATTCTTTTCTTTAAAATGTGTAAACATTGAATGAAAATACTGACTACCCGATGCTAAAACCACTTTATGAGCAATTACAACTCCACCGTCTTCTGTTTCTAGTTTAATATCACATAAAACTTCATCGCTAAAAACAAAATTTTGTTACAATATTTATCTAGCACTTAAAATTACTTAGTACTTACTCTCGTAAGGATTGTAAAACCTCAAATATTGCAGCATAAGACGATTTTTTATAAATGTATTTTGCTGAATCACATACACTGGGCATTGGTATTGGATGTAGATTTTGCATTGTAAAATGTATATTAACTTCAGGGCTTGTGTTGGCGCCGAGTCCCGGTGCTACCTACTTATATTTGCTGATACCGGACCACGACTCGCGATGCGTTGGGGTAAGAATAAAGGTGACCAGGGATTTAATTGTTTCAAATAACGCTATTTTTTGTACAGGCAACAATAATAAATATTATACATAAATTACAAATGTATAAACAGCCTATTTATAATAAACAAAATGTAATGTAAGAACACTGAACAATAGCACAATACGCATAGATAATAGAATCTATCGACTATCACCTCGAATATTATCTATGGTTGGATCGTTAGGAAGTTGTACCAATTTAAATAATTTAATCTATTCCATGGTTGCACACTGTAAGAACAAGTTTTTGTCGAATGTGGACAGACTGTGCCAATGCTATCAAAAGTTTGACAGTGATTTGTTTTTGTTTACACTGTGAAATGCGAATGCACTTCCGTAGTTCCGTCGCCTGCGATAATCGAAACGCTCGTAACTGCATTTTAATTAGTATTTTTTTTGTTATTATTATTATTTCCTAAATATTATGGTTTTGTTAATGATTTTTATAATGTGAAAAACCGCAATGGGACCGCTCACACGTCTCCGCGACGTACTCGTTACGCCCAAACGAGGTAAATTACAGTCAACGATAGTTCCTAATGTCTACTACACTTTTATGGTCTCCGCGACCGCTCAATAAACGAATCGAATAATATTATGGAACATCTATTGATACTGCCACTGTTGCTGACCATCGTCGATTGCAAACAATTCGATTTGTATTTCGATGCCAACGACGTGGAACCGTTGATGGGCTTGGCCGCTCGACTGTACTATGTGCGAGGTGGCCAGCTCAACGTCAATGCTATGCAATACGCCTTGGAAGTACCGTCGTTTGTCAACACTTTGAACTTGACGTGGAGCTCCAAGAGTACTCTGTTGTACAAAATGTCTTTACAGGCTGACAAGGATATCGTGGTACCGAAACTCAATACGGCTCAAGAGGGTACCTTGCCTGACATGCCGTCTGTATTCTCCGTATCTTTGCCTTGCGCAGTGAAGTCTGGCAACGCTGAAGTTAGTCTGTCAATTCAAATGTCAGAGAATTGGCCAAATGATGTCACTGATGTCAATCTTGTGTTCAAAAAATTTTGCCTAGATCAACGTCCCAACGAAACAACTATTGTTCCTGAAACAGATTCTTCCGTACCGCCTTACTACGAACCATCATTTTATTACCATATGATATCTGCTGCGTCCTCATTAGTAGCATTAGCCATAATTTGTTGTTTGGCCACCACTTATCACCGTGATAAAGCACGAGATCTCATGATAATTAAAGGTTTCCAGAACAATGAAGTAAACATGTTTTTAAAATCAGCACTTAATTCAAGCAACAAGTTCAACCAAAAATCATTACCTGGGTCAAAAACCAAAGTGAAAGATTTACATGAATGCATTGTGGAGTTGAGTGTACAGAGGCAACGAGTTAGATTACAGAGCATTGAACTGGAAGGTACTTTTGGACGAGTTTACAAAGGTCTGTACACAGATGTCAATGGAAAAGATGAAGATGTGTTTGTCAAGACTGTAACCGATCAAGCGAGTGCTGTACAAATATCTGTGCTATTACATGAAGGACTGAGTATGTACGGACTTAATCATAAAAACATATTAACAATTCAAGCAGTGTCTGTTGAACAACATGTAGAACCTTTTCTTCTGTATGCGTTCAACAATAATAAAAATTTAAAGAAATTTTTACAAAACTGTAAGACGTCTGAAAGCATTTCATACACATTAACAACTAGAGAAATAATTGACATGACACTACAAATAATAACTGGTATGCAATATTTACATAAAAACAGACATCTACACAAAGATGTCGCGGCAAGGAATTGTCTTGTCAACCAAGATTTAAAAATTCAGATAGCCGATAATGCTCTGTCAAGGGATCTGTTTCCCAGTGACTATCATTGTCTAGGGGATAACAAGAACAGGCCGATAAAATGGATGGCTGTCGAAAGTTTAGAACACAAGAAATTTAGTACTGCCTCAGATATTTGGTCGTTTGGGGTCCTACTTTGGGAACTCTTGACTTTATGCCAGCAACCATATGCCGACATTGATCCATTTGAAATGTCGGCTTACCTTCAAGACGGTTTTAGATTAACTCAGCCAGTCAACTGTCCCGATGAACTGTTCACTGTGATGGCATGCTGCTGGGCCTTAGCCCCTAATGAAAGGCCAACGTTTTCTCAACTATCTATATTTATGAATGAATTCAACAATCAACTTGTTAAATTTGTATAAAATTTACTATTGACTTATGTTTTGTATTGCAGTTGTGATAATTTTTGTTTTATTTATTTATTTTTATTTGCTCCTACATAAGAGTTAAAGTGTACATATAAATTATTTCTAATGCTTTAAATTTTATTATTATTTATTAAACAGATTGTTTAATTGCGAAATGGTGTCTCTTGGATTAATAACTGTATGTCCAATCACTCTTGGATCATTGAAAATTTCGTGATCGTTTCCTCCGACAAATGTTTTATCCCCGAAAAAATGTATGTTTTCTTTAAACTCGTCCTCAACATAGCGTAGACAAAATCTCTTATCCCATCCTATAGGAAAACAGTCAAAACTTATTTGGCCACCTAAACAATAATAATTGTGTTACAAAACATGATATGAATACATCAATAATCAATATAATTGAATTAAGTACAAACCAATACTGTAAGTTAAACCAATATCTGGTAAGTTTTCTTTAATGCTTTCAATGAATTTCTTTCTAATGTTATGAACTTTATCATACTCTTCAAAATTGTCACGTTCAATTTTTGAGCATGACCGACCAACAGGACTGATATTGATCATGCCAGTTCTAAATTCTACAAAATTTCCACGTTTCACTGGCAATTGTATTTTTGACATGTAACCCAATGCAAAGTTAATAAATGTCTGCAGTTTTTCTTCACCCAAATAATCAACAATTGTCTATAAAATAAAAACATACCTTTGAATATTATTACACAAAAAATCTACATTTAATATTGTATTAAAGTACCTACATATTTTGTTTAGTACTAGAGTACTAAAATTTAATAGAAGTATTTTGATATTTGATTGTTCTTACTTAAAAAAAAAATTGTTAATCTAAAATGAATAAGTTTTTATAAATCATGTTCAAAATGTGTGGTAGTAATTTTAAATTTCCACTAGTTATTTAAATGCTTACCACTAGTCTATATATATGGCTATTGGCTTGTCCTTTGGAATAACAAGCAATACAATTCACAAACATAATTATAATAATTATCCAATTAATTACTGTGTATCTAATAAGTACCTAATAACGATTGTATGTAATTCAATCAATTTTTACCTATCTATTTACAATCTTTAATTATTTTCTAATGGTCAAATTAATTTATAATATATAGACCAGCACAAAAGTATTTAAAATATGAATACATTTATTTAAAAGGTTGTGTTACGTGTCATAATAGGTTAACATACTTGCTTTTTTAACTCTTCGCCATTCTTGAACGCAACTAGGCCGTTTTCTGCGAATACATAGTCAAATTGAGCTGTGTCTGAACAAATAAGAAACAAGTTTATTTAGCGAAATTATTTTTTGAAAATGGAACAGCAACTAGACATTAGTAGTCTTACATTCTGGGCCTCCAAGCTGTTCTTCTATCTTTGATATATCTGAACCACTCACCAACCCAATGAGTGTTTTTTTCTTGAGCTCGTCGACCATGAACGACCTCACAGATGGATCTATTGGCTACAAAATGTTTGAAACATTAAGAAACTATAGTACAACCATCTGAGCGATATAAGGGATAGTTCAGGGATATCATACCTGTCTAGGATCTGTGACTGTACCGTCGACATCGAACAGACAAATCGTACTTCTATTCATCGTTAGAAATTCAAAAACTTGATTACTAATCGCTTCTAACCACACACATGCACACACACACAATCTTATTATTATAAATATTTAATAATAATATGTGAGTGTACAAGGAATGAATATTTACCTGTTGCACACCAGTTTGATCGTTCCGCTTAATAATCTATTGACAGTGATCGACGCCATTTCAGTTATAATTTTATGATTTAAAAACCTCAATAGTTGAACGATCTGTTTAAAATATAAAAATATCAACTAAAAAGTCCACATATTCAAAATTCACGTCACGACGCGGTGGTTTTATCACGAAATTGTTGTTACCACTTACCTTAGACATATATTTATGTTATTATATTATTCTGTGGTCGTTACATCTCGATGGATAGTTCCTAATTATTTGTTATCAACGAAAACTGCGTAAAAAGTCCAATAGAGCGCGCTAGATAACCCCTCTTCCGATTTCGTTTATATTAAATTAAGTAGTGAAGTACCTACCTATTAAAGGAGCACACAACACAAAAAAAAAAAATAATTTAAATTATTTTTGAATGTTAAGTTATTGTAACTATGGCTATATGAAATGATTTGGTGAAAATCCGATGTAAAAAAAAATTATTACTTTAAG
>NC_042494.1:57621906-57622606 GCF_005508785.2 Acyrthosiphon pisum
TCTGAAAGTAGAAATTACATTTTCTATAACATTAAGATTATTAGAATTAGATAAATGAACATCAAAATTACCACTAATATTTCCGGTTAATGCAGGGAATGTACCTACTTCAAATTTAGCTTTAAGATTATTATTATAATAAATTTCATATAAAAATGGGAAAATATTGCCAGCTGCAACCAATTCGCAATAACCACCGTAGACAGTAGGATTGACCATTTCATTTACATAATCCTCAGCAGTGTAGAAGTTGTCACAACTACGTGTGTGAAGTTAGCCCCCCCACTTTACTTTTAAACTTTAAAAATATTTGTAACCTAATTTTTTTAATTTGTAACTATTTGTAACCAAGTTTTCAAAATTTGTAACTTCGTAGTTCAAAAGTTATAACTGGTTTCTCAATGAGGGGCCAACTTCACGCCAGCCCCCCCACTTTAACCAAATCGATCGAAATTAAATTCATAATTTTTCTTTTAGTTTGTAACCATTTGTAACCAACTTTTTAAAATTTGTAACCTCACTATATCAGAGTTATGGCCATTTCCAAATGGGGGGGCCAGCCCCCCCAGTCAACTAAATTAACTCAAAAATATTTGTAACTCGTTAAGCTTAATTTGTAACCATTTGTAACCGACTTTTTGAAATTTGTAACCTCACCATATCAGAGTTATGGCCAGTTCCAAATGGGGGGGCCAGCCCC
>NC_042494.1:57628735-57683512 GCF_005508785.2 Acyrthosiphon pisum
ATTTTGAAAAAATTTCTAATTTTAGTTTGTTTTTTATTTTGTTCTAATATTCCGAAAATATACTGTTCGTATTCGTATTGTATATTAAAATATTTAATTTTTCAATACCAATTTATTTCTAAATTATAACCAAAAAAGTTTATTTTCTACTATTTATTTTACGAAATTTGAGTCTTATAACCGATTTTTTTTTAATGTATTTGGTACGTTCGGACCGTTCCAGACGATTTTGAGTCTAATAAGCAACTGAACCTTATATCCGTGAGTCTTATAAGCGGCGTCTACTGTATAATGAAATATCCTAGACTGACAAACCGTGTCCGTTCAGAATCGTTTTTCGTATACAATGATATTATATCATCGAATTCGAATTTCATATCGTCCATTACAGTGACCTACTTGTAACCTACGACTGAACATCCACTTACCTACCCGTTTTTTTATTATTAACCTTTTCAACAAGACAATATATATGTTGATACTTTAAAAATTCAGGATGATACTAAATATAGGAAAAACTGCGGGATAAGACTGAATGCAGCAAGTAGATATTACTTCACAATGAGAGAAAATATGTTATTTTCAAGATGTAGGTACAAAGGAGCGCCTATACTGCATATACGCATCATACCCATTGTGACGTATGCATGCGAGACGACTTGTCTAGCACTCGGGGAGGCGAAGAAAGACTGCAATGTTTCTAGAGGAAAATATATGGACAAGTATATACCAATAATGATCTAAATAGTTTCCAAAGAAGAAGAAATGAAAAGACCTACGACAGCTCACAGCTGTAGGTATAACAAGCAGAGTCTACATTTTTTATAGTAAAAAAAAAAAGTCGGAGTGGGCGGGACACGTCTGGCTATAGCAGTGGACTCGCTCGTTAAGAAAGTCACAGAAAACAAGCCATCTGGAAAAATACTAAAAGGCAGGTCTCCTCAGAGATTGCTCGATACCTACTGCAGAAAGAGATTTGAAGAAAATCAACCCATTGCTAGACGTAGGAGCGGCGGTAGATAAAGACTATTGAGGAGCGGAAGAGTGTGTTGAATAAGTGGCGATGGTCCTAAATGGACCACTAAAAGGCTAAAAAGAAGAACTTTTTTGACGACACTATACCTTTAGGTAAGTATATTTTTAATTTTAAATCGGAAACACTTAAACAAAATATCTACTTTTCTTAATATTATGTGTTTTTCAATATCTGATGTTTAATTTATTTTTTAAACATTCACTTTTAGTCTTAAATACCTAGGTACCTATTACTTATTATATTATTAACAATTTTAAAAACGTACCTCCTATCATCCACCTCCATATTAATATATTATTATTCTGATTGCAAAATGACAGCCTACCGGCTACCTTGTACCTAAATGTTCTGTAAAAATAAATTGAAAACAACTGGAAATAATAAATATTTAGTCTATTTTGTAAAACTAACTAAGTCATACACTTCAATCATCATATAGAAATGTTTTTAAATAACAAAAATATTGACCGAGGTAATTAGTACAATATATCCATTACTTACTAAAGGTATAATATTATATTCGCTTGCATTTAAATGGATTACCCCCATGGTCAACAACAAATTCAATAATGATGATAATAATGATATACCTAGGTATAAAATTATAACGGCGCGCGGCGGTCCAAGTCCGAGTGTAATAAAGTTATTAAAAAAATAAAAATCGTTAAAACACTGTCGTAATTCCCAAATTGCGTGGCAGTGTGCTCATACGTACCACCAGCTAATATCTATATAATAATAATAATAATAACAATAATAGTATATATTATTATGTATACCGGGTTATTAGTTGTGAGTACTTCATTATATCAGCGCGAGTATATATCTAATATAATAATGCGGGTTCGTGTGCGCAGCAGTGTTTATGACCATATCTATAATATAATAATATAAAAAGTAGGTACATATATATATATATATATATCATAAGTAGGTAGGTTTTCGTCCATCGGGTTGGTTTATTAATTATATAATTTCACTGTTGTTACAATAATATTATTATAGACATTATAATATTACACTATGTGTCTCTGTTGCAGCGTTATTTATGTATATAATAATATTATATGCATATATGTATATTAAGTCGTTATCGCAATCTAATAGTTAGGTACCAGCTATAGCTTAATAATAATATATTATATTATATAGGTACCTACCTATTATATACCTACCCACTAAGCCTATAGGCTATAATATTATTATTGGTGTTATACATGTTTATATACTTTCTTTGACAATAGTAATAAACTTTTTGTATTCTTGTAGTCACTTAATTGCCTTTTGCAACTCACAGCTGAGTGTACTCTGATGATTGTACTATACTACCTACTATAATTTATATACATAGGCAGTACGCACCTATAGGGGTAAGGGGTAACTATACTATATATGTGTAAAATACACCTATTTAGGTATTATAAATTATGTACAATGTAAAAACATGTTTCGCACTTATACTCGCACGAGTTGCACGTACTAACCATTTAATACCGTCAAATTAAAGTATGAAACGCATCCCCGCCACACCTATTATAATAGTCCCCCAAAACCGTTTTCAATTTATTTATTTATTTTTTTTTTTTGGCAATAAATTAAATGAAATGTATAATACTTCTTCAATTAACAAGAAAAGCTTTGGAACGATCAGATTTGACATTGCAAAAGCATATGACACGACATGGGGACCCAGAAGAGTCCATAAACTTAGAAACATAATTTCTAAAGGAAAAATGCTTGACTTCATCACAAACTTCCTTAGTAACCGACTCTTTAAGTTAAAACATTTAACACCCTCTCAGTCCTCAGATATATTTTACATAGAAACGGAATCCCTCAAAGTTCCATCAGAAACACTTTATCTGTTCTTTATCAAAGACGTTACTGAAGGTATAACAAACCCAACACACTTTTGCTATACGCAGACGATTTCACTATTATATCTGCTGCATTACAAATTCTCACTCTATCAGACAAGTATTACAATCCTCTACGAACAGGCTCTTGTCCTGGTCAAATACCTATTCAGCTTCCGTTTACCTCCTGAAAAACTTATCTCGCCTTTTTTAATTTATTTTGACGGACATCGGAATACCTACGTGTGGTTTTTGGCGGAAAACAGCGGACTAGGTTATACAATTTTAACGGTCGAGGGCCACGCCCTAAGAATCTGCAGCACTCTGTATATTATTTATGTATGATTTTCAGATTACTAAACAATCTAAACGTGTTTCGGGTTTCCATCACGATACCAGTAGAAATATGCAGTATTTTTTCACAGGTATAATAATATTTTATATTTCTGCTACGGTGAATCAAACAACATACAATGTATCTAGAGTTAGTACCTACTATCCGCGTAGTGTACAACCGCCTTAATATATTTTATATACCTATTTATATACTTATACAGTTATACCACGCGTATTATTCATTATTGGAATATACCTATATATTATATTATGCGCATTATACCTAAATGTGTAATGTGTAAATGTTTGAAACCAATGATTAAAGTGTATAGGTAGTATAGTTTTTAGGGCCTCGGCGGCACGTATTCTGCACCTCTTAACAAGTCGCCACCGTATAATATACTTATACCCATTACAAAATCACACGCCTCTATAATAATATTATAGTCTATAAGGTTAATTAAATATGTGCAGGATGATTATTCTTTCAACAGCGTATAAATTAACATTCATTATAGCACAATAAATGTATGTTTTATACAAAAACATATTATACCTACTTGTTCATCGTTTAAATTACTATAAATAGGTACCGTCTATATACTTTAGATTTTAATATAATATTACACTTACCTGCAGGTAGGTAGGTACATATAATTATAAAAAATACCATGTTTGTTGAATAATTGTAATAAGAGCAGATATTTATTTTATACACTATAATCTTTGGAAAACTATGCACTCTACATTACATTTTGAGAATAAAACTAATAAACTAGATCTAATCTTTGAGTCCCTTTTGTTATAAATTAATATAAATGTACACGTTTGTGTGTTTGGGTGTGTGTTATTAGTTTACGAATCCTTATAATATAATATAATATATTATGGCTACTGGCTAGGTATATATAATATATATGCAGTCGTCAACATACCTATATATTAGATTATGTCGTACCTATACAATATGTTTGTGACGACTGTTGTTAACGACAAACTTGTTTATATTCCCCCAAAGGCCAAAGGCCAAAGCACATGTATATTATCGGATACGAATAGGTATACCATAATAATTTATGTGCCTAGGTACTTACTATCTACCCGCTGTGTATAGGTAATGTCACGCACGTCACAGCAGCGGTGATGTTTTTTTTCGCTCAAAACCGTTACGATAGTTATTATATTACCTATACCCGGTAATTAACTGAATTAAACATGATCACTCATATTTTTTTCAATAATGTTATTCAAAATCTGATTTTTGGATTTTTTAATTATACCAAACGATCATATATTTCAAATTGTTGAGAATTGTTGTACAATTTAAGTCTTATGGAGTGTTCTACGGAGATACAAACATCTGTTTTTCAAATAATAACCTCCCTCCCCCCTAATTTCTACTGTAAGTTAATTATTTAGTGTACATTTTTTTGAAAATGTTTCCGTATCAAAATCAAAATTCAAACGAATAATTTTTGAGTTGCTTAACTTTGTACATACTAAGGAAAAATGCTAATAGGTCCATTATAATGCGGGTTCAGTTTATATGAGTATCACCATGACTTGAACATTTTAGTAATTACTTAATATTAATAAATCAACATTTATAATTTGTAAAAATGGTCCAAATATCTATATAATTATCGCACTAGGTATAATATTAAATATATTTTAAATTTTTGTAAGACTATTTTCAACTACTTTTATCCTTGTAGAAGAACATTTTATTAACTGAAAATTTTGAATTAGGTACATCAAACTTTTAAAATAATTATCCACCAGATAATTTAGATAAAAAAAGGTAGGATCTCATGTAGAAAATAGAAGTTAGCTTATCGGCGAAGGACACTCCTTAACTAGTACAAACAATTTCAAGGATTTGAAAATAATATGGTCTTTAAGTAGGTATTTTTATTATATTTAAAAAATTCAAAAATGAAAATTTGAATACATTTAAAATTTATTATTAAATGAAAAATGTGGCTGAGTACGTTTGGTGAATCACTCTGTATATTCTTTCTGTATAAAATGTTTAAATGTCCAATACATGAACAACAATAAGAACATATGGAACGATCTGGGTTCTTATTCTTCAAGCACTTGATACCTATTATACTATAATATGGTATTGTCAATTGCGATTAATCGACTAATCGACCGTATATCCACAAGGGGTGACCAAGAGAGTCTCAATCGAATATAGATCACCGAATGGGTCACCATAATATGTGGATATAATGTTTATATTATTTATTATTTTATATATTTTATTATATACCAAACGGATTTGCGCCCAAGTAAATAATGTACATAATATAATATTATACAATATAACAATATAATAATATAACATACTAGCTGCCCGACCCTCTTCAGGAAGAATTTATTTTTTTATAATTTAATTTAAAAACATATGACTATTTTTTGGCTATACAAATAATATAATATAATTACATATTGTAGGTAGTTATTGTTATTGCTAATTTCTGAAAATTATATATCCTACATTTTGAATTCAACCACTGGATTGGTAAATTTTATTCTTTTTATTATAGAATAGAGATAAGGTAGAAAAAAATGTAACAATAAATTATTTGTTCAATGAATAATATATATTTCAAATGGAAAAATGCAAGTGCAAACAAATAAATAAATAAATAAATAAATAAATAAATAAATAATAATAATAATAAATAAACAAACAAACAAACCGGTTTCCTTCGTTTCCAAAATCAAGTTAGATTCTTATATATAATATAGATTAATTATTAAACAGCAAGTACATAATACCTATATGGTTTTATATATTATATACTAAGGAATTTGCTCATTTGCCAGTTTCATTAAGCAATCTAATTAGTTGATTGGACATAATATGATTGGTTGAGAAAAGAGAAATATGAAAAGGAGTTTTATTGCGAGCAAGACGTGAATGGGATTTAAAATTAACAAGTAAATAGAATAGGAGGAGCATAAATATCAGAAGAGATTAGCTTTGCGAGTAAGGAAATATTATTAGTATAGAGTATCGACAGGGAGCAGGGAATTTTCAAAGTTTAACTGGCATAACTTCCTTTGGTAGCCTTCAAGCTGACGACACAAATCAACACAATGTGTCAGGGAACCATACTCAAGAATCGGCCTGCCTAGAGTACAGTAAAAGGATTTAAGTGAACTGCCAAATTTAAATTCACTCGAAATTCTTCTAATGAATTTCAGTAATTATCAATTTATAAGCTTTCCATGTAATGTTATTAATGCATGAACTCGGAGAAAGGGAAGATGTGGATAAAAAGCCAAAGCCATGTATAGTGTAAACTGATAAGAGTCAAATTTCATTAATTAGGTAGGTTGCTATTGAAGACCGACGTCTGGCGAAGGACATTGAACGACATTTGCCATAATTCCATTTAATATAATAATTCTTCGAATTGTTCGGTATATAACTTATAAATATATTGTTGCATATTATTACAGTGATAGGTAGGTAAACATCATATAGTATACACATATACAACATATTATCTAAATTCTAAATGTATTTATTATTTTACTGACATTTTTCACATGATTTCAAGTTGTTACAAAACTATGTGTTTTTAAAAAAATTATAATTTAAATATTTTTATACTTATAATTTGTAATGTTTTTACTTTTTCGGATGACAATATACAGTTTTAATTTAATCTTCGAAAGCAGAATATTTTTCTGATGCTATTTCGATGCATAAAAATCGAAATTATAACGAGTAGTTTATGAGCCATAAGTAGATATTTAAAGTTAGATGAGCGGACTGAAGTGGTACCTGCAGTTGGTCCGCTACTCCATTCATCTATGCTTTAAATACTTAAGTATAATAACTCATGAACTACTCGTCATAAATTCGATTTTTATGTATCAAAATGCTTAAAGTACCTACCTAAATACGAAAAAAATGTCTTCTTTTGTGCTGAAAAACTTAAAAAATTATAAAGATAAAAAAATATTAACAAGTATATAAATATATATATTTTTTAAATGTTGTTTTTTTCGACTAGAAACCATGTAAGTTCTTTTTTTCAAAAACATTTATACTTTTTGAAATAACGAGTGGTTTATGATAAAATAATCACCTGGTAGATGTATCATGATAGGTAGATAGGTATAATAGTAATATGGTATATATATAAATATATTATATTCAGAGTAATCACCGCATGCGTTATATAACATCACAAGAGTCGGCGGAGGTCTATTGATCCACTGAACACAATATAAACGCGTATTATAATATATTATATATCTATACTTCATCGATAACAAGAGTACAATATTGTGATGATCCGATAAAACACGCGCGGGTATATACACTTACATAATATATATACATACGATTATATACATGTTATTATTATATTAAAATAGTGATCGGGTCTGTGCGCGGGGCAAAGAACAAAACGGTTTGAATTTTTTTTTTTGGACACGTACCTATATATTATTATTAAATATTAATATGCAGTCATTTCATTTTTTCCACGTCACTTTATCATATATACGTATATTACAGTATATACACGACGACGTTATAATGTATAGCTATATGTATATAATATATAATATGTATGTATATACTCGTTTCGGGGGTTGATCTGTCGGCAGAGATAACGGCAAGCCGACGATGACTTTGTGTATATCGTGTATGTGTGCGCTGCCTTAGAAAATAATTAAGTTATATACGAGCGTGATGATAAACACATGGCGTGCCCTTAAGCTACAATAATTGCTTTATTAGTATAAATATTACGTTTCCATCGCATATGATGCATAGATAGTTAGACAGGTAATATGTATATATATATATGTATTATGTACTACTGCGGACATGCCCCCGATGGATGCTTGTCAAAAATAAATAAAAAAAGGTTATTATTTTTTATACAATCAAACAGTAATTAGTTTATGTGCGGTCGTTATACGCAATATTATATTATTACCTATGTATACGGTATATTACATTGGTATTTATTATAATATAGTTCTTAATTTCTTATACAATTAGGTATTTTAAATTTGAATACCTAGCAAGGAACAGATCGCGTTCGATTTACACTCAGAAACAACATTTTAAAATAAATTTTCCTATTATGATATACCTATGCCTATACCCAGTGGTATATCCAGAACTTTTTTTTTTTGACTCAAATATTTTAATATTTTTACATCATCCACCCTAAACATATTTTCACTGCTCTCCAAATAGTGAATTCACAGGTTGTTATATTGGTTAAAAAACATTTAACAATTGTTCGAACAATATTTTCGTTCAATTTTCCATAGAAATGCCCCTCCCCCCTCTTTCATAATTTTTGTGAATCATGTGATTCAAATATACACCTTCATCGAGCCGTCACTGCCTACATCATAATTTATACTTGCAACTTGCCACGAGTATAATAACGCAAACAATAAATATTGTCCGTAGTATGTTGTAAACTTAGGAGAGAGGATATGGTGACTAAAATGTTTGATATTACAGCCTACAGTGGCGCATTTATATGTCAAGTCAATTCGTTCGCACAATCATTAATATCGGCAAAACTGTATTATTGTTCAAAGTTTATCAATTATATTATTACCCATTATGATAATAATTAATATGTGTTTCAGGCACAGAACCGCATAATAATTACAGTCAGTGGCGTAGTCGGGGGGGGGGGGGGTGCGGGCTAAGGGGGCTTCATACCCATTGGTCGTATTATGGTATGAAACTTATAATATAATAAAAGGAAAAGTACAGACAATGGTATTTCTGAAACCTTTTTTGAAGAAACATTTCGCATATTATCAATTATTCGTAGAGGTTATTACGGTTACAGGATATAGTATAATAACGACTTAGTATAAGGTATAACGACTTACGAGTTACGGACATCAAATTCTGATTTCCCCCCTCATTAAAAAATTCTGGTTATGCCACTGATTACAGTAATAGATATTGCAAACAACAATATTGACGAAAATCTGCTCGTGGTTCGTTTAAAGAAGACCCGTCGGAAGATCTAAATTAAATACTCGTGGAATTTAGGCGGGTGGATTTTGAAAAACACAGATATAATTGCGTATTATTTCTTAAATCTACGAATGAGTGCCAGTATTATATAATACTATATGTGCATGCGTATATTATAGGTAGGTGGAGTAGGCACGGTCGATATAACTAACATACCTGTACCTAATTACGTTACCCAATAATAATTTTCAAATCTCAAACATATCCATTATAGCCTACATAGGTATTATTATATTATGCGTGCAGCATTCGTAAAATGATGTATTTGGCACGAATTAATAATAATATATATTATTATACTTATACATCAGCTAACTCGAAATATATATATTATGCGTGAATGCGATATTAAAATATATAAATAAAAATGAGGGAAATTTTTTTATATGCACACAATAACTGTGCGAGATTTTCTCCCCCTCACACTCTTTACAAGCTTGCAGCTACCTCTTACACACACATACACATCTCTTATAGCGCCTCTCGTTAGAAGCTCATTAATATTTCGGACGCACATAAATCGTTATTTACCACCGTTTGGAAACTTTTATTAGGTTGTCTCCGGAGTTACACAATATATATTTTTCATTTTCGTTTTATTTGTATATGCGTGTGCATGTACGTAAATTCCAATAAAGAACGTTCCAAAGGTACATACATAATAATATATATAATATATAATAACGTACCGGGGCAAAGAAAATAATATGTCAAACGCGGTTAATTTATATATCATAACGTCGTAATAATAATGAAATTATCGTGTTATGGAGAAAAAAAGGAAGGAAGGTAAATTATAATTGTGTATATACAGAGTGTGACAAAATACACTTGTCGTGAGTATATAATATTTATATATATTATATATAATATATAAATGTTAAAATATGTGTGTGTGCAAGGGTCGGAGATTCGAGTCGTGTGACAATGTTTTATGATAAATGCGCTTATATACATATTATAATACGCTGCAGTGTTTCACCTCAAACTATATACCTACAGATTGTAATTGTAATTTATAGTCTGCGAGTTAATAAAGCAAAAGTCGATACTGGTTCTATATTATAATAAACGCTATACGCCATACCGGGAATACGGTATAATAATATGTGTGTGGTATATATATTATTATTATATTATTACAGTATGGGTAGGTATAGGTACTAAACGTCATTATAATATGATGTTTGTTTCAGTGTGAAATATTCAAATACCTCTATATTATATAAATTAATTTCGAAATATGTATATAGGCTGTGAATTTGGTGCACTAAAAACTGTTACCTATCATATATAATACTCGTATATGCTCTTATTAGTGAACAAATTTCAAAATAAGCTCTAAAACTCTAAACATTTATGATTGATATTTAATCATTAGAAATTTAGAAAAGTATTTCTTTTCATACCTAACATAAGCAATTTTAATAGAAGGTTCTCGACAAGTTTTTCTATCTCTATCAAAAAGAAAAAGTTCACCGGAAAGTCACGTTATTTATAGCCATGAGTTATTTTTGATTTTTATAATTATTAAATTTGATTATTTATATAAGTATGCCAGGCTGACACAACGTCTCTGCTCAGAATCGTTTTTCGTATACAGTGATTAATTATCATTGAATTCATATATAACACATCCATTACAACGACATGCTCGACAACTACTGTACAGCAGAGGGTTACCCACTTATCCACCTTTTTATAGCTATATTATATAATATTATGTTGAGTATATGACACTGCGTGTTGTATATTATAACTCAGCTGCTGCTTTAGTAGTTTTGTTCAGTTTTTATGATAAACAGTAGGTACCTAGGTAATTGATAGTAATTAGTAGGTAACTACTAACTATATATTATGTAATATTTTTGGATGGCGCCTACTTTTAGTTTCCCCTAAAATAATATACGTGTACCGTTTTCGGTACAGCCCTTTTCCGTCAAAAATTAAAAAGGTTTGATTCCCATTCCTAACAAAAAATGTTTGGAAATCAATGATTTTAATATTATTAGGCAATCGATTTGGGGCTAACACCAAGTAACTATATTATGCATCTACTAGTACCTACTATAATTACAGTAAAGTATTACATGTAATAAATAGTGTTTACTGTAGCTTTGAAATTTGTGAATAATTTCGAAGACCATGTCTAAGTACCTATATTATATTGGTTGGTGCAATAATATAATATTATACAATCTATGTAAAAGAAAATTGATTATTTTAATTATATGTAACTTTTTAAACCTTTTTAAAAACGTTTAATTTAAATGAGCGGTTATTTGACTTTTAAAATGTATTCCAAACGTGAATTTATCGGATACCACTTGAAATTCCCATACCAATCTGCAGTTAAACCGTTTAAAAAACTTTTCTCTTGTTTGTATATACCTACTTCGATTGCTAAAGGTGCGTAGTGCGTTCACAATTCACCTTGTCGTGTACTCGTGTAAATAGTTGAATATACTATCTAACATCCAACGTTTTGTTATATTTGTCCGTATATTTTATAAGCATTGTTGATAAGTTCTAACTTTGACAAAATTCGTCAAAATCACTAAATTGTACAAATAATTATGCGGAAGATGTCACGACGGGAAGAGTTATTATTGACAAACAAATAATCTAAGCTCAGGAGACCAAAAAAATGTTAATTAAAAATGTAGTAATAAGTAAAATTACCTATAATAGTTTAAAGATGATAGCATAATATATAATATATAAGTAGAACTATTGCACTGACCCTGATAATTGATGTTTTAAACTAAAATATGATTAAAAACTGGAAAGGGTGCGGGTGTACGGAAAAAACTGGGGAAGGGGGCTAAGCTCACTCAATAACCCCGCATATTTGCGCTTATGCGTCCTATATGTATAGGTATCCTTTATAATTATGATCTATAAGAGTAGGTATTGGCTATTACAATAAATTATTCATAACATATAAATTGTTATAATTAATGTTATTATTAAACAAAAAAAGAATTATTTATGCGATTCAAATATAACATGCGATATCTATAGAAGAAGAATATCTAAGAAAAATATTATGGTATTTAAATATTACGTTTATTTAGAAACTGCATATTATAGTTTTCCCTGCGATTTTTCCCCACTTCAACCACCGGCTATGCTTATATATTATATTGCCGGCTTACATTATACAATATTGTCTCCCAACACTTAATATTAATAACAATAATAGCGATAGTGATTTTATGTTTTTCGCGGGCACTCGGAGATCATTACCTACACGGTAATAATATAGCAGTGCGTACAAATACATAATAATAATAATATATAAACTGAGACAGAGCGATCGAACGGCGTCGGAGGTTGCACGCGGGACGCCTGCGGTTTCCGCTACGCGCGCGATAATTTACGTCGTCGGTAATTCAGTCGGACGTCTTTATTGCCCTCCGCGTACGCGACCGTCGCACGGCTTCTTCCACTCGGCAGAGGAAAAAAAAATTATTATATTATTATTATAATACGTTCAGTGTGCACCGCAGCGGCGAAACAGCTCATGCGACCGCAATGTAATAATTATTATTATTGTTATTAATGGCGACCCGTGCGACGTATATAATATTTAATATTTATATAATACGCGTATATATGTGCACAATATATATATATATATTATATACACACGGTAGGTACACGCGGCTGTGAAACTGTATAATATTATAATATAGGCGTGCACGATATAATATTACCTATATGTATATATACAATTATACGATTTTTCTCTAAACGCCATTTATTATTTTATTGATTTAAATTTATATTCCCTCAGCCGACGACGTGGTTGCGCGACCGCAGCAGGACTTGTAATAATAATATTTATATATAAGTATAATAGTACCCGTCTTGAGTGTACTGTGTACCTACGACTCCTGTAGCAGGTGACGCGACGGTCCGAGCCGTATACGTATTACGCGACGGATTTACACGACCGCGGCCACCGTCTGACTTATTTTTATGTAATGAAATTATAAATAATAGCGATATACTATAGACAATAGTGCCGAAAAAGTGTGATATTCATTTGAAAAAAAAAAGTTTTTCGCCACAAGACACGCTCCAATTAAGTGACACACAAATATATACTATTAGTATTAGTATATACATATATTTATTATACTATTAGTATACACATATTATATACTTAAAAGTGCGAACATGCTGAAAATGCTCGGAACATTTTCAATTTAAGTTGTTCATACCAAACATGTTAGTAACACTAATCACAAGTTAAACCAAAAATATCACGTGTATTATACAAATCATAATAGGTACTTACATGAAACAGATTACCTAATAGAAAATAATATTATATTAAAATAACTATCAGGTGTTATAATATTATAATACATTGAGGATTATTGGCATAACTGAAAATATAGAAAGTACCTTATCTATAATATTCTAATAGTAATTGAGTACTTGAGTTATTTGATTGCAAGCGATTTCAACATTATACCGAATGAGCGCATTTAATCACGTTTCCTACGTAAGTATACTAACCAATAACCATATTACAGACATGATTCAAATGCACATTGTACGCTATATATGATGTGTATCTGAGTGTAATAATATGAAATAAATATTAATCATATTATAAATGTAACAAGAAGATCTGACAAAAAAAAAAAAAAATACAAACGTAGGACAAAAACTGTAAAGATCATATGGTTAAAAAATAATTTAAGAAATATACTCATGTTAGGAAATTCCCAAAAATAATATTTTGAAAAAAGTATTATCACGTTCTAAATTAATTTACTCAAAAAATATTGATATTTTAAATAATTCTAAAAAATAAACTACTTAACTTAAACAAATGTTTTTACCGTCAAAATTGTTCTTATAATCAGATTTACAAGTTGGCTATTTTGATTTTTTTTTTTTTTGTTTAATATTAAAGAATAAAAATATTTTTTATATTATTCGTGTAGCGCAAGTAACTATAAATTATAAGATATAATAAACATGTATATAAAATACAATTTAAATATATTAATTAGAACAAAAGTTATTTCATCTGTCAGGTCTTCCTGTTACACTCTGTCACTCTGTATATTACTATATTATCATCAACATCAAAAGGTATTAAAAATATTTATTTATATTTTCTACGATGTTATAACAGGAAGTTTTTGTTTGTACAATATTGTAAAATGACGGATTACCGAAGTTAAAAAAGTTTTTATAAGTTTGATTAAATACCTATAGGTATAGACTATAGGCTATAAAACTTTTTAAATTGTAGAGAGATGCTTTTTTTTTTCTACAACTGTGTACCTATACTGAAAATATTATATATATTTTTATGTATTAGAGATAAGAAAAAATAATTTAATCACTTGGTATACAGTTTAGTCACCTACATCATTATTTATTACAATATTACGCGTTTACCTATACTATTTATTGGATTCTTTGAACACATCATATTTAAAGCCTTATATTATTATTTATTGTAAACGTGAGTATTTTGTTACAATTTATGTATAAATCATTTCAATCACTCCGGTACCCTATTTATTGCACGTTGCATATTATCCTTATTACTAGGTACATACGAGTATACGACTGAATAAATAACAATGTCTATAAAACTTGATATTCTAATTTAAACATATTTTTTTTGGAATTTATATGCGTATAAGTACTTTCATATTATCTCGTAATCTATTAGTAACCGTAGGCTAACTACTTAATATGGTTCACTACATTACCTAATATAATATAGTAATCGAAAATGGAATAAATCTAAATTTATAATATCGTTAATTATTATTCTTTCGAAAAACAAATTGTACCATAACATAGATGAATAAGTCTTCCCTGACATAGTTTACACTATAAATCATATATTGTACAAAATCAATAATGTATATCAGGGGTCGGTAACCTGCGGGCCACTTGTGGCCCGAGAGGAAAGATTTATAATTTGTATAAAAATCATGAACTAATCTTATAAGATTGTACCTATGGACTGGAACCTGCGGATTAAAACGTTGTTTGTTTGTAGATAGCTTGTTAAATTAATAAACCTAACAGTTATGAACAATAAACTAAATCTGCTATGGTTAAACATGTTTGTTTAAAATAAAATAATCTATATTATAATATTGTGGCCCAAGAAAAATGTATATTTATTTTTAGGCCCAAGACATCAGAAAGGTTGCAGACCCTTGATGTAAATAACTATACTTTAAAATTGTACTAGTCATCGTTGTTATGGTATGTTATAACTTAACAGTTATAAGTATACCTACCTACCTTATACCTACCAATATACTTAAAACTTTTATTGGGTAGACGGTGGACACAATTATACAAATACGTATTATAATTATTAAAGTAGGTATATTATATAAATATATTATTGTACCTATATCATAATAACGTAAACGTGTTGTTAAATATATTTTCTATTATTTTTTGAAAGTAAAATAAACGAGTTATTGATGCATCAAACATTTATTGAACTGTTTTCTTGCATGAATCTTGTTTACTGCATCGTTTTGTAAGACGAGGTAGTAATAGTAGTATGTATTTGCTTAGACTTTTAGGCATTTGATAATAGTAGGTACATCATCGAACAAAGTACAGCAATCACAATATTGGGCTCTGGTACAAAAATGGTTTAGCGACCCTTTAACCACACAGACATAGGTGCAATTAGGGCTTTGCCATAAGTGACTTGAGTTGAAAATTAGCCGCCGGGTCATATTGGTCGACATCAACATCGTTATCCTTAATTTTTTTGTGGATTTTTCCAACGATTTTTGGATCCAATGTCCTTCGATTTTTTTATTTACTACACTTATAAACTGCCATGTATTACTGGGTGCTTTTTATTGCCGCACAAAATGCACAGCCCAATACGTCAATACCACTCTTAGCTCGTAGGATGTGTAAATTTAATTTAAAACACAAAAGTGTCATTTTATTAATACTATCAGTCATTAAAAAAAACAGCATGAGTCCCCACCCCACCCCATAATAATCCATGGTGCTTCAGCTCCCATGCATCCCCTCCCACCCTAAATCCACCACTACAGGGTATAGGAACCAGTATATAAGACAAAAAGGTTGTATAAAACACGTTATAATAATATATTAATATAAGGATAATATCATAAATTCAATGAAATTAGAATGGTCGTAGAAATGTATAGGTACGCCTAATTGTATAAGATCCCTCTATTATACAAAGAACCTGAGAATAAAATATACGTAGGTATAGGTGACATGTGTACGTTTTGCCCTTTCACCTTGACGCGTCGCCCTTGGCTCGTATAAGATACTATACAACTATCACCATTATTGGGTTCGTGATATTTCGTTGTTCAGTTGAGTGTTGGTATTCACTAAATAAAATAAAATTGTTTGGGTAAAATGATTTCAGTATTTCACTACCTATAGTCATTAATAACCATCTAACCACACAGCATACTATTTTCAACTATTTAGTGGTAAGCGGTCAAGACGTGGTAACGTGTTAAACCGTTAACCACGGCTCGGTTTACACGAAACGATGGTGGAACTGCATATTAACACGTTGACAGACTGCAGTCACTAGTCACTTCTATGGCAGTTATAATAAAATAAGTCGTAATATGACAGTGACTGCTATAATAACAGTTCTATATTTAAAAGTCGTAAAATGCCCTAACTGCCAGAGCAGTTGCGTTTCTTATGAGTTATGGTTTCACCGCATTAGAAATCATCCAACAATTCGGGCCAAAAAAAAAAAACCAAATATTCTAAAAAATGTCTAAAAACTCTATATGGACATACAATTAGGGTGACTTCCAAATTACAGTCATATGTATAACCAGATCGGCAGTGGTCATGTCCGTCAACGTGTTAATCCTCGGGAAACGGGGAATTCTTTTTAATCGGACTAGTTATCACGATACTCGCAAATATGCGTACATGGCATTTCGTTGTAACACACGACCACTATTTAAGTACGCACTTACGGATTATGTCTCGTAAAACGGTTCAATCGACAATATTTAATGATGGAGAAAAATTGTCAACAGCCATTTCGCTATAAGCTGATGATCAGTAAGTACTAAGGAATGAAAAACACTGAAAATATCTTGGTTACCCGTAGACAGCAGCAGTCACTAAATGTATACCACAATCTGCCAGACTGACCGGTGACCACCACCCGCGGTTATTGCGTTATACTCATGGTAACTGCAGTTTTTCTGTTGGTCAGCGTTTAAATGTGTGGCCCATCACTAATCTGTAGTTGGTGGTGTAGTATTATAATTGCTGGCCTGCGGTATATTGGTTGAACCACATACGTTAAGAGGATGCGTTTGTTGTCTCCGTCTTACACACGTACGACATAGTTAATTGTCGTTCACTAGTTTCAACAGTGTGCGCTGTTAGTTTTAATATTAGAATGATTTGACTTATTATACATTTTTTAGATAATAACATTATCTGCGCTTAAGCATTTGCTTTTATTCGATATTTTAATATCCAAGCGAGATATGAGCATTTTTATATTTTGATATTTCACATTGCTTGAAAATGGAAATTTCGAAAAATCGGCAACGCTTAAGCACAGATATTGATCTTACCTAAAAGTTTTATAATGGGTTAATTAAATCTAGTGTCAAAACTAACACAACACTATTGAAACTATAGTGAACGAAAATTTGATGTATCATGCGTGTGTAAGACGGAGACAACAAATTTATGGGTAGCGTCCTCTTAACGTGTTGTATTGTGTTCTGCAGTTTGTATAATAAGTTCGCTTACATTTTCAGTTTTGTCATACTTTACAAATAATTGTGTAGTTTATATTGCGTTACACGATTGTATCTGTACGTGCCATAACTAACATATAATAATTGTGTACAATAATTGTTATGAGTGCATTATTACTGCAATGATAAAATTTTAAATAATAAATTAAAAGCTTCCTTACCTATTATAATACATTATGCACCTACAATTATTGTAAATCAAAATCAAAATAATATTATTTACTATACGCATAAAGTCCCAAAACGTAGGTTGATGTGAATGTGATATTACACACATTATATTAATAAATTATTATACCGAAATATTAGGTAATAATATTATGATCATTGAAATATTATGTATACCTATTTATATTGTATATTTGTACAGCTATATTAAATTTACATAAATTAATAAATTTAACCTATTAACTACTACCTACTGAATATTTCAGACGGTCGCCACACTATGTAAAAAAGCTTAAAAAAACATTCGGCCTTATATAACAATTATTGATAGGTAACTGATATAATATAATGATTTTTTTATTTCAATTTCAAAAGATTTAAACTGTGATAACGAATTCGAATATATATGTTCTGGACAAATAATCCACTTACCTATATTAAACATTCTGTTTCTATATCAGACATAAAAAATATTCAAACCAGGGGACCATGATATATTACGCGTGCATATATGATGTGTGTATATAAAACATATTATGTACATAATTATTATTGTCTTTAATTTGTTTTAAACACGTTTAAAAACACGCACGCTATAATAATATTGTGATATAACGCGAGCGAAAAAATAATGTAATCCGGTCTAACTATGACTAGACATATAAATGGCTGTTATAATAGTATAATGATATGTACCTATATAATATAATATTATACATAATATACTAGATGAAGTTTGCGGGTATAGGTACGTTGAAATTATAGACCTCGCTGCAGCTTATATACCGCCGCTACTATAGGTGCCTGTATTATATTATACACACGCGAGTGTCGGAGTGTGTAGAAAAATGGTGATTATCATTTATTATTTTTAAATATAACGGACGGTAATAATAAAACTAATATAGAGGCGGATACGAAATTCAAATGAATCATTCCGTATTTTTTTGGAAAAGAGATATTTCGTGTTTTCCGTGGTTTCTGTATTATATAATGATATAATTATAATCAGCGTGCTCGCGCATAACGTGGAATTGATGATAGCATATTATAGGTAGGTACATACCTTTCTTAGTTTTTTAAACTATTTAAAGTACCTTGCAAGTACCTATATACAGGGTGGCTAAACGATTACGGTCATTCCACTTTATCCATTAAAATGAATCATTTGTTCAAATTCAAATTTTTGGAAATTTTAAGTACACCTTATTTCAGATATTTAAACTTTTTAATACCTCAGTTAAACTCATCCTGCAGTTATTTTTTTTCAATGTTTATGCATTCAAATCAATATTTGAACTAGTTATTTCTGAGTTATTAAATTGTATACGTTTTGTGCTATAATAATGGTTATTTATGCTGCCGTGGATACAGGGGGTAGAGGGTTATGGGGCTGAAGGGCCCCCCTTAGACCTAAGAAACTTAAAATATTTCAAAGATTACCATAATTTTCAGTTTATTAACTAAATTAAAGAGATTAGAGGAGCAATGCAATAGTGCGATACTATACTTAACAATACAAACATTTCTAATATTTATTACCATACGGCATACACTCAAGTCTCAGATGGTGTTAACAAATAATGATATACATATATTATCTTTAATCCTATTATAGTTTATCATGGACTTCTATATCCTTATTATTATTGATCTTAAACGCAGCTTCTATAGTTCTATGGATAATAGTTATAATAAATATGTTATTTACAAGTGTACAAAATGTATAATATTATATCGTAAAGAATACAGTAAGTGCAAAACCAATAAGAATTTTTTTTTTAAAACTTATTCTAGGTGCTAGAAGAGTCCAAGTTTATTGATTTTAAAATTGTTATCATCTTTGCATTGTCCTCGGTTTTAGGTCCCAGTGCTACTGTGTCTAAACTCTTTTCCATTCCAATCCGGTGTCGATCCCGCCCGTATTTCAGGTAACGATGTGCTTCACTGTTACGATAGTGTTAGTCTTATATGACGTCCTATTATCATGTGGTATAATACTGATTATTAGGGCTAGTATAGGTTTGACGGTATTGAAATTTGAAACCGGTATTGTGGTATTAGATTCGGTACCGGTATAAAACGGTATACCACAATACCGGTATATACCGGAAAACCGTAATATCGAAAAACCGTGGTATCGGAAAACTGAAAAACACTGAAATGATATGCTGAGGGAGTAAACAATTTTATAAAACTATAATTTTACGGTATGTTTTCCGATATGCACCGGTATTACTGTATACCGTTGCAGTGGTATTTGTGCAAGAACTGGTATACCAGTTAACCGGTATACCGGTTTTGACGGTATACCGAAAAAACCGTCAACCCTATAATGATCGTATAATCCTAGCCGCTAGGATTTATATGCATTAGCATGTTTTTTTCTATAAGTCCAAATTCATTGTAAGGTATGTCCACGATTTGGCTTATTCTCGATTAAATAGAACCATTTTTTTTTTTTGTATATTTTTGAATATTTTGAACATAATGCATATAGTTGCATATTATATAGATTTTTGTTAATCTTGTTAATTTTGTTGATTTTTAAACCTAAGTTTTTATAATATTGTTAATTTTAAATGGTAAACCTATTAATTCAATAAACGTCTTAAACTATTTGGTTATTTGTCAGATTGTCGTAAATATACTACCTATCTACCTCATTTTGGTCGATGACTGGTAGAATTACTTTTTCAGGTATAGTACAACATTTACAAGCAAGCATACAAAAAATATTAATTTAAAAGCTAAATCTAAACAGTCATTCATCAAAAATACATTAGAAAACCAAAATAAACAATCAAATTGTCCTCTAGATTTAAGCCAAGTAATGCTATAGAATCTGATATACCCTTATAGAAGTTAAATAATCCATCGTTTAAAAATTGTATAGAAAAATATACTGGTAAATGTGTTTCTGACCAGTCTAAAATTCTCAAAAATGATGTTTCTATACAGTATAGGAAAATATACTATTTCTTGTAATAATCGTTTCGAAATTGGCGAAAGCCGATTTGGGTCTCAATTGATCAGACAACGGACGATAGTCGATATATTTGTAACCTCGTAGTTGGTCTACTCTATGAAGATAATTATTCTAACTTCTAAGTCGTATTCCTAATATGTGAAGAACTTAAAAAATGTAATTTCCAACAAAATATTTAAAAACATTATTTTTGCATATTTTGGTAAATGAAATGCATATTCAATTTTTTATTGCATATACATTTTAGCTTCAATGATCATTCTTTTCTTTTTATATGTATTTTTATTTATTTTATACGGGCTATGTCCAATTTCCCATATCGTACCTATAATATTAATAATAACAGTAATAGTGTATCGTTTATAGTATCCTTAGTAGTGTTAAATAACTTATTAATCGCAATGTTATACACACGAATAATATATACTACATACCTTCATTTAAATAAAATACAAACTATATAGGTACCTAGGTACACTTTAAATGTTGAATTATATATATTCAGTACTTATATAGTTATATCAAGTATCAAAATTTTTTAAATTATATAGTATGCTTAAAAATATACCTACAGTAAAAAAAGGGTATACGTAGGTACAACTATCAACTATGGCTTGGTAGGTTTTAGTAGGTTCATATATAGATATATAGTAATTAATATAGCAACCTCACGGTCAATAAACACGTTCTCAATTATTTTCGTTATAAAAATATTGATTAAAAAAAAAATAACAGAAAAAGTTTACAAAAACGAATGTAACTACCTACTGATTTTATGAGTGAGGGACCTAAATTAAATGATTTACATGACAGCAGTGTATATAAGCGTGTAATATTGCCAGAGTTTTTGACACGAAGGGCGCCTGATTATGTTTAAAACCGTCGCATTGAATTGCATGCATGATGATGATGTACCATACAGCCACTGCTATATGCCAGTTATCTATGAACATATGTATAAAAACATTAACGCTTTATTAAATTAATTAATTTAACGTTTTGTTAATTATTTTTAAATCAAAAAAAGAAAAACAATTTAACTTTTAAAGGCTATAGGCATTATTATAAATTGATAGTATACTGAAGCATACAACTTACTATATTTTGTCCCAAAATACACAGTATAGTAACCGTATCGATGTTTTAAGTAGGTAGTAACACATAATTGTGATTTTTTCAGGAACCATCCACAATGTACCTACATTTAGAGTAAATTATTGTGTATAATATTAAATATTAAAAAAAAAGTGTGCGCCATATAATAATTAACCATACCGATAAATTATGATGGTGTAACATAATATGGATCGGCCGCTCAGGAAATTAATTATTATTCAATCCCGATTTAAAGATCGATGAGTGCAATAGTACATATACCTACCTATAGGTATCATAGGAAAAACTAGACACTTTTATTAGGGCAGGCCAAATGAAAAATATAAAAAAAAAAACTTCTATTAACAACTTTATATAGGTACCTAGATTATTTTGTTTAATGTATTATATATTATTATATAATGAATATTTCTTTACAATATAAATATTTAATAATAAATAAAAAAATATAATAATTAATACATTTGTAATAATAAACGATTATGATGTTTTTTTTTGTATCAAAAAAAATAATCATTGACGCAAATAATATTGAACAAAATTAACTTTGAGTTCAGTCACACACGGTGTTTTTGACAGATTTGTGTCTTTAAAAATACCTATAAATTTAACAAACAATAGATAATTGTTTCAAATGGCATTAAAAGATAGCTTGACTATTGGACATTGAAGGTATTAAAGTACATGAAATAATGTAAATTACTTACAATGAGTAATTTGAAAAATTATAAATAACCAGTCTTTTAGACAGCTATGCGACTAACGGGGGTTAATAATAAATAAATTGTTTGGGGATGTACTAATGTGTATAATAAAAATAATTAATATGGTATTATATTTTAAATAATAATTAAAATATTTTACTTATCCTCTATCTATAAAAAAAAAAAATATTCTAATTAATAATTACCTCTCCGTGATTTTCTAATGTTAAACGTAAAAATCTTGTAAACGATCACTGTCGCCGGTCATTGATAAAAATATGAGTTTATAATAAAAGAAATAATATGAAAATATTAAAGTACCTACGTATAATCGACAATAATTGTATATGGATATATATATCACCACGTAACAAACATTACCGACTGACGACTTGTTACGTAAAATTAACTATTACTTGCTATGATATAAATATAAACGTCAAATGTCTAAATTAAACAATAACTGATCAAACCGATTATTCGAGTACATAGAATAGACTAGACGACTCCATATTTCCATAATCAATTTTAAAAATAAATTGTATTATTATGTCCATTGTGTAGTGTATACAATTCAATTCAAGAAATGTTAACCATGTACGTTTGAATGTATAAATATATTATTTATAATGCTTAAATAGTTATTAAAATATGTAATATAATATACACATTTTTAGTCAGTATTAGGTCACGCCATGGCCTGACTGGCCTGACCCGTAGTTTTGCCTATGATAGGTACCTATGTATTTTAATATTGCCACGGTACTGAAGCATCGACGAATTTTCCGATAGATCGATGAAATGTTATATGCGTATCCAGAAATTCGTTACTTTTTATCGGTGACTATTTCGGACCTCTCTTTAAATTAGGATAGGTGAAAAAAATTAATTCGTCTTACCTAACTTACCTCACTTTGGGTACAAACCGGTCACTCTTTTTTGTTACCATCTCCAATAGACGATTACAATTGATAGTCCCTTCTATAACTATTACCTCTCCTAATTATTAATGACACAATATGTATTCAAACAATGATAACATCGGTGTACAAATTTAAATGTGGAATGATAAGAATAATGATTTGATAAAAAGATAATTATTTTGGTTCAGGAAGAATCTAACTATTATAAGCAAACGAATATCTTAAAAAGGTATTTTACCGCAGGTTATTTTTTTTTTAGTAACCGTTCTCTATATTAATTTGTCACCGATCTAATCTAACAAATTTATGGTATAGTATTATCAATTGAATTTATACTATAGATAAATGTCTATACTTCAATAATGATATAATATAAATAAGGGTATTACCATCATCGCGAAAAGTTTTAATTCGAATTTTAAGCGTGCATGTGTCATCGTTACGTACAGACTTACACGAAGTCCTGCGCCAACATGTATATTTATATAATATATATATTATATATATATCCCTATTATAAATATGTAGATGTGTAATATATTATAATTTATATTATATAGGAACCCGCAACGCTGCAATGCCCGTTTTATGATTAAGCCGTAACAAATCACTCGCACATATATAACTACTGCAGCTATATACACGTGAACGACAAACAATGGACGAGTGAAAAATAAATCATAAAATATTCCGTGAAACGGGTTCAATAAATCACGGGAAAATATCATTTTCGTTAACACGAGGTTTTTTTAAAAAAAAATTGTTTTTATTCTTGTGGCTACTTCGGACAAAAAAATATATACATATTATATGAGTCCAATTCCAACTTACATTATTATATATTATATACGTGAAGATTTCCGAGAGACGACTAAAAACCTGCGGAAACCTGTTGCGCATAATGTTTGACAAAACAAGTCGGTGGCGGAACGACGTGGGTATATGGTTGCTACGAAAAGTGTACACGTGTGACGGGTGGTTATCCGAAAGTATATAATTGAATTTTCGAGTTAAGCGCATTATACGACGTCTTTGACACTGAGTCGTGTAGGTATATTTATATCATTATACATCGACGGTCGTAAAAATCCTGTGAATATATTTTTATTAAACAAGGGTGTTAACGGTTCATATACGAATACTTAACAAACACATACAATATTATATTTATACTGCGTTAATACTTAATACATTTATATAAGATATTTATATCGTTTATTTTTTTTTGTTTTGTATTAATTTGGGAAGAATTATAGATATTATACTATAACTATATAACTATATATAAGTACCTATACCCACTATGTTATTATATTCAAGACGTCTTGTGTGAATCTGTACCACCATTACACTCATCATATTGTAAAAACAAATATGTACATTCACTAATCCGTTCAAAATCTAAAATGTTATCTCAAGATTTTAACGAAATTGTATAATATATTATTATATTCTACTATCAACACAAACAATATTAAAATATATCTTATATTGCATTTGAAATAACATTCACTTACACAATCACATTCTACTTAGTACAACTGTATAAGGTCTATGATTCACCATTTAAATCGATACATGCGTCGATACCTATACGACCTATCTTCTAAATAATTTTATAATCACTGAACTCATTGAACTATCGTAAATATTATAAGACTAATGAGATAGATGGAGTATGGACCAATGGGTTAACTTGAGAAATCGAAAATAACGCGTTCTGATTATTGTGGGAATAGCTAATAATTATAAGTCATAGCCTGCAGGGTACATACTACATATTTGTGATACATTAGTCAACACATCAATCCAGCAGCAATTCGTGCAGCATAACGTGATAACTGTCAAGACACAATACTACAATAGCCGTTTAAAATGTCGAAGATCATATGACTTGGTATAGTAGAGTACACAAATAATATGATCAATGGGAGGGGTTATATAAAAAAATTGTATGTATATGTATAATTTATATCAAAATATTTTTTAAATTTTATTCATCTATATATGTGTGAAAGTAAAAAAATTTCAGGGGGTTGAACAACCCCCCCCCTCACCGTTGTGTATGCCACTGTTACTTAGTATAAAATGTTAGACGAAGACCGAGGCCTCTCCGCACAGGGAGTGATAACACAAGCATGTTTTGTACCTATATATATCTATCAAAATATTTAATTATTTAATATTGATGTACACCTTTGAAATATATTGTTAAAGATCATTGGTCGTTATAATAAAAAAATCCCTCGGATAGTATAAAAAAGAAAAATTAACTCAAACTGAATAGGTACCTATATCGTGTGGACTTTGTTTTCTGAAAATAATGAAAAATGTTTAAATTCATACAAACATTTAGTAACCTATGCAGTTTAGAATTATATTACAATATAGGTACTAGCTGGCCATCCGGCGTTGCCCGGACAAAGTCAAGTCAGATGAAAACCAAGATGCATTTATTTAGATTCAAAAGTTTCAATTTCCATAGTGAATTTTAAGATCTCTGTTTGACCACCTCATTAAAATGCCAATATCTGAAAATCCTTTTTTTTTTGCACATCTAGATCATTAGAGGAACCACTAGGTATTTGAAATATCAAGTTCATACATTTTGTATTTTGGCACCAATGTTGAATATTTAAATTTAATTTTGCTTGATAGATGGCGCCGCTGTTGTATTTTTATAACCCCTTATTTTCCCCTTTAGGGGTTGAATTTCCAAAAATCCTTTTTTTCGGGCGCCTGCGTCATAATAGCTATCTGTAAGCGAAATTGCAGCTAGATCCGTCTATTGGTTTGGGCTATGCGGTGATAGATCAGTCAGTCAATAACTATATCCTTTTATAATATTATATAGGTACATAGAATTATATAAAATTCTGAACTGTATATTATTATTTTACTATTTACTGGTTTTTTACCATTAATGATATATTTGATATATAAGCATGGATGTAGGTATACATAATTGCAAATAGATCGAAAATGAATCATTTTGAGACATATACATAATTTAGATTTGAACGTTGTATTTGATGATATTTCTAATGAATGTATCTAGTTTTATATCGGTAATAACAGGGTAATCTATGAGAATATCTTCATAATTGTTTTTCTTATCCGTGGTTTTTACTATTTCATCATAATGCAGTAATAAAATCATATTATATTTCTGCTTTGAAAGCTTATTACAGTTTAAATTAATAATGTCTTGGCGACACACACCACGGTAATATACGAGATACACTAGTGTGTCGCGACACACTGTTTGAGGACCATTGATCTATATAACAGCGCAAACAGGTAACAATTTTATTATTGTATATTTGTATGTTATGCTACATCCTTTTTGTACGTAGCTACAAACCTTATAATAACTTAGGTTATAATTAATATCTTATCGAAGTAATTCATAAGAAGTTCCAGCAACGTCATCGATACCACAAGAAAAAAACAAAAAAAGGTTGTAATTAATATGTGTTAGGTGGTAGTTTGTTAGAATTTTTTGTTTGGAAAACAAGCACTTACCAATTGATACATTTGCTGAATTATTTCGTATTGTACCTGCCTATATATTATTATATATATATGTATAACACTTAATTGTTTCGATGACACAGCTTTAATTGCAATATATTATAGCTAGAAAAAAGTTGTCAAAGTTCAGTCAAAAAAAATATGTTTAAAAGTTCCAACAATTTTATATTATGGACATTGGACATAATCTAAAAATATTTAACCCACAGAAGGCACTAACGTCAACGAAAAGCGTGTTTGTAATATCAATAATAATGTTCTCTGCACGCTATTGTGCAGTGTTATAGGTATACCTATACTATTACTAAAAATTGTTCCTATAATAATTCTACTTCTTAAAAAAACGAACGAAAGCTTTTATATATTACAGCTTTTGATGATATCTTTATTATTTTCAAAAACATTACCCAACTGGCATCTGTTTTTTTTTTGCAGTACGGCACTACTGCGTGCAATACATTGCAATGTTAAGCAAATTATACGTCTCATAATTATTATATCATATCACATAATAAATGTATATATTATATATTATTTAAATTCATCAGCAACTATATACCTATCATTAGCGTATAATATATATTTAATTATTATAGTAACATATTATTCGCGTGGTGCGCTAGAAAAAAATATATAATACCTAAAAGTATGTATATATATATTATATTATATGCATTATAAGCTTCAAAATTTGAATATAAAATGGTGTACCTGCCCGTACAGCTATGATACGCCTATTCGTCGTTACGTCAAAGTCTCTGTAGCTTCAGCTACGAATTACGATTAAATTACATTATATTATTATATAATATAGACTCGTTATGTTAATTAGAACATTATTTCAATTATAACAAAGTAATAGTACCTACCCATATATGCGAGATATATTATTAACTAATAACTATGTTTGGATAATACGTTAAATATGTTAAAATATTATATAATATTATGCTATGGGTAATGGGTATGCGGTGAATTAAACACGCGTGTTCGTCAGCGTCCCCGCGCGAGTGGATATGGCGCATTCTATACCACCTACAGAATTTCGAACATTTTGTTTCGTATTATTATTATTATTTCATATTTTTTTTTTCATGATTTATGACTTTTATCCTGTCCGAGGGCGATTCGTTTAACTTGCTCGGGATTTTTGTCACCCATCAGGAAATTTAAGTCAATAATATTATTATCCCGACGATATAATATAGGTAGATAGTACCTACCTATGTTATAATCCCGGTGACTAGAAAATTAAAAATTATAAAATTATAATAAAGCTGTCGTTGTAGGCGTTTTTCTCTGTGATGATGTCGGTGTTCCGAAACGTTATACCGTACAATAATTAAAACGTCACGTTATAAACATATAAGCCTCGCGGCTTAGTATATATACAGTTTACATATTTGTACATAATATTATATATATTGAACGATCGGTCTACAGCAAGCAAGATTGAGTATGTAAATACTCGCATGTGTGTTTTGAAGAAAGTTAATCCAAAATATAACTCTTTGTTTATAATGTATACTTACGTGTTGCTGAGCAGCGTATATGTACAGCTGTAGCAATATTTTATGGAAAATTCGATTTTTAGAATAAAATATATGCGAACCGGAGCTCGAACTCCTCCAGCAGCATCATCGGATATCCGCGATATCATGTCACCTATAATAATCTGAAGGTATCTTTATATTAAAATAATATTATATATTATACAATATTCTATTCGTCACCGCTGTTCGGTGAACTTATAGGATATTCTATAATATGCTGAAACAGTGGTTGATTTTCAACATTTATCTTGGTGGGGCCCTGAATTCATGTATTTGAAAGGAATGTCATTTTTATTAAAACTTAGTAACTATTGACTGTATTTAAAAAAAAAAAAAAAATATGTAAATCGGTGTCTGAGGAAGACGGAGGGTGGTCCTCGTTACCCCTGGACACTGTACTGAAGATAGGTTAATACATAGATACCAAATATACCACGACGTCTAATCCGATCATTTTTCCCGTATATATACAAACGTTGCATGCGTATTTGTTTTAAGTATAAACTAAAATGTATAAGTAGTAAGTAAGATATATACGATATACCTACCAACGGGCGCGGAAAATATTATTAACCATATGAACGTTTTCATAACTATTAATGTTTCTTACATGCGTTTTTCAAGTAGGTACATAAATACTATATATAATAATATTATATAGGCTCGTATATTAATTATTGAACGTGTGGTTTTGTGTGAAAAATATTTTGAGTCGTGACATAAATTCAATTTTATCGATTAATATCATGAAACGACGATATTGTATGGGAGCTGCAGTGTGTATAGTTGAATATCGTAATTGATTTTTTTTATTATTATTAAATCTGCTTGCAGGTCGCCTTGTTTATTATTAATCATTTTAAACAATATAGGTGGATTAGGTTTAACTTGTTTAACACAAAGCATAACTCCACGCCAGGAATTCTCGATTATACGCGATACCCACTGCAGAGGTGCTTATTAAATGTCAATTATTCGATTACAATTGTTTTTGTTTTTTTTTTTAACAATTATGTGAAAGCGTATAGTGGCATATTATAATGATGTACATAACAGTATAATATTTTATGGTATTATATAGGTTCACTGTGTATATTGCCTAATATAGTGTTAAATATTATACATAATTATATATTTTTATCGTTTAAAGTATTTGGTATTTATGAATTGTTAGGTATCAGAGTATCTATATGTAAAATATATTACAATAATAATTAATAATATCGTCGATAAAAACGTGTTCATCTGAAGTGATACCATTGTGATATGAACTGCCGCCTACATAATATATACGAAAAAGTTTCCGATATTTCGACAATATATTGACAGTCAAACGATGTTTTTAATAATCCCTCAATCATAGTACGTAGGTATATAATATATAACTATACTTGACGACTTGATACCTGAACATTTTGAACGAAATAATTTATACACATATACATTATACAGGGATTGAGTAATTGACAAATAACAATGTTATATAATTCAGTTTACACCCAAATAAATTACACTATGTAAAATGCATTATATGCTCGATAATCGTGTATATAATATAACCCCTGCACAGTAGGTACTTATCATCACCTGTGTGTTCTTATAACGCAACGTTGTGCAATAGTAATTAAAATGTCAAATGTATCATAATATAACAAACCGTAAACTTCTGAAGTTTATACATTTTAACAATTTTTTTTTACCGTCTGCGCCTTTTGAGTCTCGTTTTCCTGTTTTAAAAAATAATAATAATACCTACCTTATAATATATATATATATAGTTAACGCTGCGGCGAAACGGAAAAAACATAGTGAAGGTAGGTACAGCGCAAACACAGTACACGACTGTTCGGTGCAAATTAAAAATTAAAAATTCATCGTAAAACAGGCTAATTAAATACAGCTTTCCCCGTACAATATTATTAATTTCGACTGTTGGCGATTCTTATCACACGCGAACACCCCCTCACCAAGCGTTTGTTGGTCACCACAATATATTACACAGTTACACGTGTTGTAGTCGGATAGACTTGTGTATGTGTATACAGGGTGTGTCTCATCGAGAACTTTTTCACTAAGTGATATTAATTTTGAGACATGATTTTTAAAAATTATTAAATATTGGTATTATTTAGACGTATTTTTGAAGCCAAATATTATATACTATTAGGTATATAACACGTAGTAGGTATACCTACGCGTGTGTCATTTAAACAGTAAAAACGAAAAAGTCAATATTTTTTTTTCAAAATTTTTGAAATTGCAAATTTGTGTGTAAATATTACATATTACTAATCATTTTCATCAAGCAATCAAGTTCAGGCTGTAGAAAGTTAAGGTTCTTAGATAAGGTAATTTAATAATAATATAATATAATGGGTGAGCGAGTAGAGTGTAGGTAATGTAGACTAATATTGTATACGGTGACAAAAACACGGCGAGACACCCTATATACTGGCGCTGATACATTTAACATAAGTTTAGGAAAATAATTTTTTTACATAATTTTAATTTGTTAAAACAACAATTTTATCAAAAAAAAAAATGTTTTTATTTTTATTTTTTTTAAATTTTTAATGACAACATGCATTTTTAATTCCTTATTCCAAAGTTGAATATTTTTTGAAATTCAATGTATAAAAATCGAATTTTGGACGATTTGTTATTATGAGTTATACCTAAGTTAAATAAAGTATAGACGGTATATATAGATGAGTGGAGTGCAGGTACAGATTATATAGGGTTATCTACTTATCCCGCCAAATGTTGGTCTACTACTCCGCTCGTCTAAATTTCAAATACATTCTTTGTATAACTAATAACCAATTAACAGTCTAGAATTTGATTTTTATAGATCGAAATACTCCGTTTAAATATTCCACTTAGGAATGTTAAATGAAAAATTTATGTTGTCATTCAAAAGAGAATAAATAAAAACAATAACGATAAACATGTTTATTGCAATATCAAAAAATTTAAAATATAGTTTTTTTTTCCAAAAAATGGAACGACTTAAAAATATTGTGTAAGAGAAATGTTTTCAAAAACGCGTTTATGTCTTCTTAACTAATGAGTGTCTCATGTCAAATGGATCACCCCGTATACATATATATAATACACGTGTTTTACACGCACACACGTTCACTCAAACACACATTATATCCATTAGCCGGAAAAAAACCAAATGACTGGAATTAGCCGTTTCGACGTCCGGTCGTCGAGTGACCCACGCGAACCTTTATATCTTATTTCAATAATAATCTCTTAAATCTTTTTACAGGAGTGGCGGGGGGAACCGAAAGGGTGTTCAGTTGTGTGCAGTATATATATATTATATAAATTATATACTGTAATAATTCCTACCGTCGCAGGTACATAGCTCCCGTCCGCCCCTCACGCCATAAACATATTATACTATATATAGGTATATATGATTTCGAAATTAAATAGTAATAAAAAAAGTACTTGAATCGTAAAATCTCACGCAGTGGGGACGGTTTATGAAGTGTGCCGCCTTCTCGAAAATTAAGACGTTAGTTTCGATAATTTATTATTCTGTACGTTCCAAATTACAGTCGACACAACCGACAAACGTCATATTATTCTAAAACACAATTTATTTTAATAAACACATCATAGGTACAAATATAATACGCGCGGTGTAATATGTATACATGCACCTGTTACGTTATCGCGTACATTATGTATACATTATTATATATCATCGTAATAATAAACTGCTTTACTACAATATACATATATAAATATATATGTGTAGCACCTACACAATACCTACGTATAATAATCGGTTAAAATTATAAAATGTTTAGTATTTTTGGTGTATATTTTATTTTTAACCAAAAGGTAAGTATATATTATTGTTAAAATGTATAATTTCTAGAACCTGTATATTATTATTATAGTATAGGTATATTCTTGATAAATTATACGACTATACATCAGCTACCTATACATATATAAAATATAAATACAATATAATATTATTATAATGAATGATTTATTTTCGTTATATATAGGTTTACGTTTTGAATATAGTCTTCTGGAATTCAAGTTATCAATGCGATTTAATAATATATACCTATACAAATCAACCAATCGTATTTATTTTTCAGTTTGTTTTATAGTGCATCTTGTTTTTTTTCTTTTACAAACGACTTAAGTGATTTATACAATTTTAAATTTTGTCATTTACCTACCGTAGAAAATATAGAAATAACTGTTTTTAACTTATTGTTATTTATTTTAATACGCGTAATGAAATGAATAGAACACATTTCAAACTCGACAGTTTAAAAATGAAACGAAATAACAAACTCGTAAATTAAATAAGGATAATAAAATGTTTTTAGTATTAATTGAAATTCTAATGACAGATATCTATATCTCAGATATATATTTTTAAAATTACCGTATAATTAGCTTTCTAAATTCTTTTTATGCGTATAAACTATATGATTACTCTACTAACAAAACATGACATAGATTCAATTTTTTGACGAACAAAAGGCTGAATTTCAGAAAGAGTTACTAATTATCAATGGTTTTGAGACCTAATGACACGAATACCCAAATATACTATAGAATACTATGTACAGTCAAAGAAAAATTAAATTATAAAGACTTTTTGAAACGAAGTTTTTTATGGCACGATGCGGGGCTAGTCGGGAAAAAACGTTCCTGACAAAATACTATTTCTTATAATATAGTAGATAGTTATTTTAGCCAAAACATCCAATTTTCATTCTATCATATACTGATCGATCTAGTAATGTGATAATACTTTTTAAAACAGATTCGAATTCTTTATTATGTCTACTTGAGATTCGTCAGACCACTTTTCCCAATTTCGTAGAATTATCTGATATTTGCATATATCCCTATGTAGTGCTTCACCTTTGCCGTGATTACATTTTTTTGTGTGTCGCGTTTAGTATATAGACTAGGTAATAGAAAACGGGTATAACGCGATAGGATTTGAAACAGCGTAATAAGATCTGCATATTATGCATTTATAATTATTATAATTTATGAACTATAACAATTTGGTGACTTTAACATAAATTTTAATAGTAAAAAATCGGAAACTTTTAAAACTTTCCTTATGGACACATTCAATTTACATATGCTAAACAATCCAGCAGAATCTACAAGACTACAACGAGAGATGACACCACTATCGATGCAGTATTTTCAAGATATTTGGAAAAAATTACATTACAAACATACGTATCATATTTCAGTTATCACAAGTCTGTAGTTTCAATTATTGAATATGATTAATATATAAGTAATAATAATCATTTTCATTTTCATTTATTTTCACATTTACTTTTATTTTGAATGGTTCCACTAAAATGTATTTGTAATCTATAATATTTGTTGAAAAATAAACTTCGTTTCTACCGAGTGTCCCATGACAGCACTTATTATTTTAAGAACTTTTTATGTGTAGATATCTACTAGATATGGTACCTATATATTAATATATTATGTATAATATACATTTAACGAAAAACATGAATTGAATTACTCACTTAAACATTTCCAAATAATTCAGCTTAAATTATTTATATAATATTTAAGGTTGACCGAAGACGCAAATACAATATATCTGTTTGTGACTTGACGGGTATTGTAGCTAAACTACTATAAGCTTATATGGTAATATAATAATACGAACATTACGTGTAACGTCGCGTTATAATGCAACGGAAAAAACAAGTGTACAAATTTCAAAAATGTCGCTGACCTTCACAACTGCAAAATTTTGATTTTCACAGTCTACGTGTAAGTTCATGTATTCTTGTAAAATATTATATATTCGAACAGCAAACATCGGTGCAAAAGTGACATGTCACATGCACAAATCACTGCTCAGACACGCGTACAATGCGGTTCCCTGTGCGGAACCAATAGAGCGGCTAATTTAGACATCATAATATCATTATTATTATTATTACTATTATTATTATTGTACGATTCGGGTTGCTCGGTGGAATGTGGTGAATTATGACCGCCTGCCGTTAGTTACGTGTAAGGTTTCCAGCTGTGACCAACAGCCCACAAATCAATTTTTTACCGCTTTATTATAATCTGTTTCTCCGCGTACACCTATTTGTAGGATATATACCTGTTTAATTAATAGTACGATTTTTTTTTTCAATGATCACGTCAGAAGTAATTTTTCAAAAACTTGTTTTCTTGTCTCGGTGATGGCGGCGGCGGCGACCCAGAGCGAAACCCTTTCCTTCCAAGAGTAATGATATTCAAGAGAAATAAAACACTGTCGACTGTCGTTCGTATATTTTAATATTATTTACGAAACAAAATGCGTACCTCTTATAAACACCTAAACACAAACTGGTAGGTACTAGATTGGTAGTTTAGGTTGCTATGTGTAGGCCTTATATGTAGGCATATTATATGTAATTCGTGCGGTAATAGTTACCCATACTATGTATGATATACGTCAAAAAGTAACAATGTCGTCCGCGGATTTCACGCAAAATGTGTAATGGAATATTATTATATATATTATGCATCGATCCACAAACAAACAAAATATATAACACGGTTAGTATATTATAACACATACCTATATATTATTATATTATACACAATACTTGTATGTGTACATAAATATATACATACATATATATATATAATATGCGAAGACGCAAACGCGTTATTTTATGATATATATATATATATATATATATATTATATTATATATATTATACAAAAACTAGTTTGACCGACCGACATCAGTAAATCATAATAATAATTATCACTGTTACAGAAAAAAAAACATAATTTGAATTGTTAATTTTATACGAATTCCGTCTATGCATATCATAAGTGGGTTGTTAAAAACAACCGCGGAATTTAAATATCAATAAAACGTGTGCGTTAAAAAGCTGTTTATTATTCGTACCTATACCTATATTTGTACATATAATAATATCAAATGTACACCTATTATACGCCGTAATGAATACCTAAACCTGCATGTGATATAGGTGTAATTTTCAATTGCAACTTATAAAATATTATTATTGTTATAATAACATTAAAAAAAAAGCATATAAAATATAATATACAAATTAAATGTACCTATACCTATACAGATATAATTATTATGTATTATTATAAATTATATAATATAGGTAAAATAATTGTAGTTGTACTAATCTGCAGCGGTTAATTAATTCTCGAGTACGCTGCAACAGTTGGTGGTATTATTATAATACATGCATATTATCCAACTGCAATTTAACTACCTATATTATGTTATACCTATTATATGCACAATAATGCAAATCGCGTACCAACACAGCGCTTATACATCATTTTATCGCAGAATAAAGACACTGTATAATTAAACGCGTAAAACCATATACAAGGGGGTAGTTGGCCAACATGGTTGCTGCGGAGTTTCAAAAAGTCGAGGAAATAATTAGATTGTACACAACTACGTAATTAAAACATCTCAAATGACACTGTATATATGTGTGCGTGTGTGTGTGTGTGTGTGTGTGTGTGTCTACTATTTATACCTATATAGTGCGTCCAAAAGCCGTCCGTAACAACGGATACTTAGGGAAAAACTTAAATTAACTGTAACGGGATAGTCGTAAAAAACAAACGCCGTCTGGTGTAAAGTGTAATTGCGTGGCATTTCACTACTTGTTAGTTGTTTTATTAAAATCATTGTGTATTGTATGGAGAAGGTATATTAAACTACGTTCTTGATGGTAATCAAAAGGATGACTGCTCGACTGAGAAATTATTCAAGTTGATAACATTAGCGAAATTTGTCAAAAATTAAGACGTGGCAGATATTTATATACATAATAATATACTATACGGCAGAGTTACCTACCTCTATATATATAGCCTACATTCATTGTATATTAAGTTTTCTAAAGTATACTCTCTAAATAGATAGAAGTATGTGTATATATAGGTATACGATGTACCATTAGGAAATTATTGTCAATGTGTGTATTGAGTTTTCTAACCTTTTAATTTATATTCAATATTGTATAAAGGTATGTACAGTTTACTCAATAATGAACGTTAGGGGTATTTGAAAGTCAACATCTTGAACGAAGGCAATAACCACCTTGAGCAAAGTCCATATCCAGCAACACCATGCCTAATGCTGATTTTGAACGAAGATTAGTTAAATTTTACCTTAGATATGTATAGGCACATCAATTTTTTTTTTAAAGTTATCCATCAAATAATTTACATTGAAAGAGCTGGGGTTCTCGTGGGACACTCCTTAAGAGGTACAAAAAATCTCAAGAATTTAAAAATATGATTAAAAATATTTAAGAATTACAAAAATAATAATTTTAATAAATGGAGATGAAAAAAGTAGAGAAAATAATAGAGATGAGCATTCTTAATGAATCACCCTCTTACCATCTTGTAATTTTGTATAAAATAAACTGTGGATATAGTAAGTAACTTAAAAGTTACCGATAAATAATTGAACGTACTAAAGGAATTTAATTTTAGAATCTGAAGAAAAAATAGTTTTCATTCAACAAGCCTTTATATAACCTTGAGTATTTTTTTTTTATACACCTTATATATGATGCAGTGTACACGTTATTTTTACGGTTTTATTGATAATAATTATATATAAAATAAAAATAATGACCCTACTCGGCGATGAAACTCGTTATTAATTTAAAAGTTATATATATATAGGTATATTAAAGACAGTCAACCCTATAATAATATATGTATCTATATAGAACGAAAAAATAAAAATTGATTGTTCTTTTAAAAGAAAAAAAAACTATGTATACTTAACAGCCATAATCGATAATTATGTTTAGGGTTCTCACAAACGATACTACAATCTGAACTATAATTTTCTACCTTAATGAAAATGGTAGTTTGTTTTATACCTAACACTTAGCTATAATAAATTAAAAACAAAATCAATTTATCCTTAAAATGTTTGCGGGACAGTTTCGATGTTTGAAGGTAGCACACCGCATTAACGTTTTAAAGTGAAATAGTAATAATAAGGCTACTCGAGCGCTTAATATGGGCCAACACCTGTAAACAATAAACATATACCTATATAGTATGAGGTTAATTAACATTTTTTTTTCTTAAATAATGAGATACGAAAGTAAGCAGATTCAGATGTTTGTATAATGTGTATATAGGTCTATTTTAATTGAAAACAATACCACGCGTAATTTAATTTTTGGATATTTCACTTTTAATAGGATCATTATATTTGGTAAAAAAATGGATTATTCCTTAAATCAAAATATAACTTACTTTTATAACTACATGAACTACGAACACTATATGAATAACTTACAAATAAAAAAAAAATAAAATAAAATAAACCATAAATATTAACTTTATATTAATTTACGCTTATATACAGCTCGTGTTAAAAAAATGTATTTAAAATATTGTAAACTTCTAATATGCACGGTTTTTTTTATATTTTAAGATTTTACAATTCCGAATGTTTTAAAATACATTAACTGTGGTTTTTATTTCATATTTCTTACATTTTTTTTTAAACAAATGAAATTTTATTTGAAAGTGCGTCGATCTCTACATATATATATAATAATATTACTGTGTTTGGCCTATGTTACTATATTATGTAACTTTTTAGTTTTTACAATACTATTATGGATATTTAGGTACTATAATGATATATGAGTATATCATATTTGTGAATTTTATGTTTTTAATAAGTCACAAACTATTTCTAGTTGACAGGCGATAACTATATTATACTTATACAGTATAGACTATAGAACCTATATAATATAATTACCACACGAGCCGACATGAGGTCATATACTTTAATTTCGGGGCGTTCTTCGAGTAATTTATTTATAGAGATCAGAATTCCGTGCCCTTAAAATTTTAAACAGATATTACTTATTAGTATGTCACCGTAGATGACTTTAGTACTACAGATACCATCTCAGACATGCAATTATATGACTATTATATTGTGTACGTTGTATATAGGGGAACGATATTTAATCATCTTTGTAATATTACATGTATACTTACAAATATATGTACATATGTAATAATGTTATATATATATACTAACAGTCAAGCATACAGACATACAGTCAACTGCCCCATGTACGTCGAATCCCACAAAATCCTAAAAAACCAACCTTCATTACATCAAGCCTTGAATAAAGAGAGCAACTGTGGCAATCTCTACAGCTTTCCATGTACAATAAATCTAAGCCAAAACATTTTCAAAACATTATTGTTATTATATATTTATATTTATTTTTAGCTGTTAAGCTAATATCGGCTACACGCCTAGAAAGTAATAACCATTGTATAGTTGAAGCCTTTATCAAATATGTATATTATTTTTATTTTTTATATGCCAATCGGCTTTTACAAAATAGTGAAAAATGGATAATATAATATGATAATAACAATAATATATACAGTATAACTAAGTAATAATATAAATATAACAGTTAATAACGATGTGATTAATAACAATTAATATATAACTAGCTGATCCCGTGCACTTTGTTGCAACTAAAAAAGGGCAACTCTTAAAAATATTATGATTCTTCTTCTCCTTTCGGGTGTAACTCGCTGCAGTAAGTGCAACTCAGCTACTCTGGTAGACGATCCGGACAAAGGGCAACACATTCACCTTGGTAGGCAATGTTCGAAAATTCAATTTGATGCAAGCTTGTGCTTGCCCGAATAACCAATGGCAACCAATAATAAATACATATTAATTTATACCCTTAATCTACCCTCAAAATTTAAAATCGGTAGCTTTAATAGGTTCGCTCTGCGTTGATTACGCTTCACTCAAGACAGCTAGACTTGTATATATACAGATTATATTTCTGTAACACTAACATTATTAGAAATAGGCTAATCGCCCTCTGAAGTAGAAATTACATTTTCTATAACATTAAGATTATTAGAATTAGATAAATGAACATCAAAATTACCACTAATATTTCCGGTTAATGCAGGGAATGTCCCTACTTCAAATTTAGCTTTAAGATTATTATTATAATAAATTTCATATAAAAATGGGAAAATATTGCCAGCTGCAACCAATTCGCAATAACCACCGTAGACAGTAGGATTGACCATTTCATTTACATAATCCTCAGCAGTGTAGAAGTTGTCACAACTTGAATTGTAAGAAATAGTAATACAATTATTCCATTTTCATTGTATTCCGGATCTCCTGACACCTTTCTTGAGTGTTAAATAAATGAGATGAAATTGAACGGGAAAGGTAGACACCATTACCGATAATTGGTACAACTATTTGAGGTGTAAACATGCCATTGACAAAAATCTCTTAGATCGATGACATTTTCAACAATTATATTGAATATAGAAATAATTATAGCTACCTAATAAAACGAATAAAAAAGTTATAATTCTATTCAAATGAAAGAAAATTGTAATAATAATATACCGACTTTGTTTAGTAATGAAAATAAATAATAATAATAATACCAACAATAATAAGGTTCGTTGTATATATTATTATAAATTGTATACAATTTTGTTTTTTGCGGATTTTACCCCTTAAAATTAAAATTTTGCGAAATCCTTTCTTTGTGCATGGTGAAATCATAATATTAATCTACCATCAACCTTTCGAATCTCTAAATAATGTCCAAATATGTCTAATAGGTTCAGCTCTGCGTTGTTATGAATTAGTCACTCAGAACAGTCTCGTTTATATAATATAGGTACAGATAAATGATAATAAAATAATATTAAGTGTACGCGGTACGCCATTCTTCCTACCCAATACCCTGTGTAATGCGTAATCATGATAATATATAACGACTCTAAAGACGATTTCAGCAAACGAATTTATATGTGTCTGTCGTCTGGATACGATTGCTGTTGCACAAAATAATTTTAGTGCGCCACATAATATTATAATCGTATACGAAATTCCCAACGTCGCGGTCGTGATGTATATCGTAGGTACTGGAGTAGTGCAGTGTAAAATGAAGCTTCGTAGATGTAGTACTGATCGATAGTCATTGTAAGTATGTCTACCGAGCCGAGAAATCGTTACAAAATTTAATAAAAAAAATCCCGCCCGGGCGCCGCCGATAATTATTATTATTATTATACCTCGTTCGCGTGCACCCGAGGAGACCCAAGTGCCGCGGAGTGCGGTGCAGTGGTACGCGCGGCAAAAACAACAACACGACATCATTCGGATACCGGGTCGAAAAAATTGTTTACCGAAATAACAATATTATAATAATATATAGTGTATAATTATTACCATTAGTCGGGTACGTCGTGGTGTAAGGTAGCGCTCGGACTGAACATTTTTAATATTTTTATATATTCTTATTATATTCTCCGCGGCTTGTACACAACGCGTGGTTTGAGGAAAAAAAATACCGGTTATCCTGTATGGCCATTGTACTAGCCTACCAAAAAAAAAAAAAAAAACATAAAAAAAAGAATACTCGAGATAATATTATTATTATATAAATATGTGTGTGTGTGTGTGTATAATATATTTTTACTTGAAAATTATTATTACCCGGTTTGGATCGCCTGTAAATAAGTCATTATATCGTATTAAGTCATTACTGTCGGCCTGCATGGGTTGTAATTATGATGCACACGTACACGAAGGGGCCCCACGGCAGGGCGGGGTACGACGTCCGAGGAGTAGGTTTGGGAGAGCAAGCGAGAGGGTTCGAGGGAAAAGTATGCGTGTGTGCGTGTGTGTGAGAGGGAGATAGAGTGAGAGAGAGTGTGAGTGAGAGAGCAATTTCTGTTTAGTCTTACGGCTCCGATGGCCACAGGGTAGAAGGTGGAGCTCTTTGTTATGTGTGTGTGTGTGTGTGTGTGTGTGAGTGTTTGTATTTTTTTCCCTCCGATGTAAGTGAAATATAATGATACGGTGCGCAACAACACGGCTATATGGCCTGTAAATTGGTGCGGTTCTTGTCGATGACCCGCAGACCGGTAGGGGGAACGTCGAAACTCGACGTTTTCGGAACTTAGGTCGGCTGTTATGTCGGTCGAGCTGTATTGTTTGAGTATAGGTACCCTAACTACGGCTACAATATACACATTATAGTTGATCTTAATATAATGTTATCACGATCCGCTGGAATCAATTATTAGAAAGCATACCATTGTACCATCTACGTATAACATAGGTACCTTGATATATTATATTATGATTATTATTTAATCACTCCGGACGAGTTTCAGCCGGTTTTTTTTTAAAACTACACAAGACATGTGAACTATCAATTATTATTATTATAACTAGCGTTAATATACACATATAATATTATGTGTGAGCGTGTGTATAAATATTATTCCGATTTTTAATGGGACCGCGTGAGATAGGATTAAGAAATTTATTGATTTCGGATCAACTTTTCAAAACATTAATAACCGTAAACCGTGCTACCTAAAATTAACCGTTGAAACTATACACCTAGTTATAAACACATAATTACACGGTTTTCAATAAATATTATATCTATGATATTTTTAAGAACCGTTGCCTTCTATATGTAGGTATAAACTGAAAATAAATACAACTCTGTCCTACTCTGAATCCGAGGAACCTTATAATAAAGTTACGATTTACACCATCATCATGGTTTATAGTTTAATTTAAATATACTTATCTGTAATTAAAAAATGTATTTATTTAGTTATTAGTTTTTAGAGATAATTCATAGACGATAATAATAATAAGTTACGCAATGGTAAAATAAAATTAGAATTTTAAGGTATAGGTACAATAATAAAATTATAGAGTATACGCGAAATTTACAAAATTGTCTATTGTCATTGTAAGTTGTTAGTTTACGAAAATATACATAATATATTATATTTGTAATAACACAAATAAATAATAATTTCTTGCAAAATCTGCAATCGTTATAGGTAAATAATTATAACAACTTAAAGAATATAATATTGTACTGTCGTTATATTATAAGTTATACCTGATACCTAATAATAATATAAATTACGAATGTGTATAAAAGTTACGGGCCCTATAAACTATAATATTATACTTAACCCCTTATTGTATTTTGCATGTATATTATGATTAGTTATTAAACGGAATCATTCCGGTGGCGGTGTTGTAAAAATAAAATCGATAGAGTTTTATATTAAACACGATTCCGTTTCGCGCATCGGTGTATATATTATACGAGATGCGTGTCTGTTGAATTAATTAAGGCCGTTCGATTGCCGTTAAGAGGAATTAAATGAGCTGTAAAATTAACCCGGACAAATTTTATTATACAAACTGTGGAACAAATGTAATTAAACTTGTTCAAGACGCAACCCGCCACCGGTCGCTCCAATTTATATTACCTATTTACAACGTTGTTCAATCCTCCCCCTCGGTTTTTTCCTTTGCTTTTTTTTCCTTCATCTCGTTGGTGGCTGAACTTTTTTTTCCAATTAAACAGTCCAATGAACACTTGAATATTCTTCCAAGCCCGTCTCGAACAATGATGCATTTATCAATACGTCCTATCTGTTTTTTTACCGCCCACTGCAGCAACATTCAACAAAATTAATAATATAATAACAGAAAAGAAATATGTTTGCACCTGACATTTTTCTATTTATTTATTTATTCAGTAGAGTTTATGTAATCATTCATAGACATAGCTGCCTAGAATTTTTAAACATTAATATTAATATTTTGGTGATTTCATTTTATTGCAGACAACAATATTATATCTAAAATTTTAAATGAAAAGTATAGTAAGTAATAATATCGAGTAATCATTATTATTTTAATAAAAAATAAACTTACACTGTTACTGTTTGAAACTTACACGCTCGACGAATTAATTATTATTAATATTTTTAATTTCTCGATATGAAAATAAACATTCGTTAACTTACCGATTGGAATAATATTGTATTATATTCATCAACCATTATAATAATAATAATAAAAAAAAAATAATAAATCGGTACGACATAACAAAATTTTAAGTCTCATTTTATTCTTCTATTTTTCCCATTTGTGTTTAACCTTTCAAGAGTTTTTGATCAATATCAAATTTTAAACGAATATTAAACGATGAATGAGCAAAAAAAAAAAAAAAATTGCAAATAATATTATCTTCAGCATTCAAAATCAGCATGTAACCAAAAGTCATCCATTGAAAACTATATATAAGCACCTATTATATAGCTATTTATATGCGTAAACAAATTTAAAACCGTTTTAAATAAATACAAAATGTAGAAGAAAATTACTAAGCAAATATATAGGTAGGTGTATGATAACTACGGTAATATAATTGTTAATGTTTTTATAATAATTTCTTTTAATATATAATATTATCACATGAATATGTATTATTTATTATTTTATAATTTAAATATCAGGAGTATAAATTATTTTTATTATTACTACTTGTTATATACATAGAGATATTTCATATTTTGGTATCCGTGTTTTCTTACGTATTCATTATATATTTTTTACTTGATGATAATTTCAATTCTCATTAATTTTTATGATGTTAATTATTTCTTGGTTCAAATAGTTATTTAGAGTGCATGCAAATCAAGTATATCATCAGGCTAATAAACTTTAATATAAGAAACTTTGACACCGTGCTTAGCCTCGGATATGTATTTTCAAAACACCATTTTTACCGCTGTCAAACTTTAGAATTTGTATTCATGACCTTATACATCCGTGTTACGATATATTAATTAAGGATGGAGTACAATTAAGCTAAAAATATCAAGGACACGGTAGTTTTTTAACTTTGTTAAAACTAAATGATCACCTCTAATATTATCGAATGTCTAATTAATATTATGCCTATATTATCAATACAAATTATACGTGATGTTACAAAAAAAATCTAAATATTAAAAATAATATCATACGTATGATAGCTATATAGTAGGTATACATAATAGTACCTATATATAATATATTTTATAATAAAATATGATATTATTGTGCTTGATAGTAAGACAGTGAATGTATTTACTCGACCGTTCCGCGTGCAAGCTAGATTGAACCGAGATAATATCCGATACAATATCCAACACCTTTTGGGTACACATACATATAGACAGGGCATTTCAAGCCAAAGCCTTAAGTCGGGGAACCGCCTTAACGAGCTGTTAGCATGCCACCAATAAAATTAACTCAGCAAAAAACACACAAACACGCAACCCTAATTTTAAACAATTTTATTATTTTCTCTCCTTCGTTTTTTTTTCTGTTTAGAAAACTATATTATACTCATACCATAATAATATATTATATATTATAAACCCACACACACCCTTTGTCTTTTTTGCTCCCGTACGCCGGTCCCGTTATTAGTCGGGTAGGTAATAATTATTGTTATTTATGAAATTCCGTATATATAGTTGTTATTTTAAAATGTTTTTTTCTCCTTCGATGCATGATAAAAATGTATTAATCCGATCAAATTATATTAAGTGCGTATAATATATTAGGTCTATATTAAGGAAACGTTATTAAATTACAACACAGTTATTATGTATAGTAATACGTTATATATATAATTAGTTAATTTAATTGATCCCTGCAGTAACGTATTAAACGAAGCCAATTGATAAATATTGCTTCTTAATAATTCCTGATTGGTATATTATATGTATAGGTATTATATGTATACATTTGATAAATAAATTAAGCTGGTCATTGGAGAACCTTATATTTTTTTGAGGTTTTAGACCAATGAGTGGAAGGTATAATGTATAAGTATACTTCTCGGCGCTCGTTTAGTGTATTTATAAAAGTATCTATATGAATTAGGTTGTTTAGGAAAAAAAATTTGGATTTTTTTTAATTTAACAAGATTGAAAAATCAATAATAAAGGTTGTAAATTTAAATTTTTTTCTTACATAACCTAGTACAAATAGGTTAACGAATACAAATCTTTTCACAACATGTAAATCAGACCACTAGCAAATAGTACTTTAAAAAATCTTTCTCTATTAGCAAATCCCATTAGTAAATTGGCAGCTTTAGGGGGTAACTTACAAGTGCATTTGAAATATTTTAGAATTGTATGTGATTTTAGCTCTCTTGCATTAACGTTAGGTAATAGTATTCATAGACACCATTTCGTATAATATATAATAAATTTAATGTGTTAAGCCTTAAGGTTTAATGATCAGCGAATAATTACTCGGATAATAATTAACTATTTAACTATTGTGTAGTAGTTTAATCTTATAAACAGTTAACTTTCATTGATAAAAGAAAAATTAATTTTTATTACCAAAATTCAAAACCATTTTTCACCCAAAACGCATGAACTTAAACAACAAATCAAGTATTTTTGTAATTTCATTAATTACAAAGTTGTTTACACAATATGTAGTTTATAAGTATACATTTTATTCAACCCTGCATATTAATACGTTTACATACATACTAATAATACTGTGCACCTAATTTAAATAAAATGTATTTAATTAGGTAAGTACCTTCTATTTCAAAGTTAATATAACTTCGAAGGTTATGTTAATTTCCTTAAATGTATGTTAGTTACTTGGATACCTCCGTATAACTTAATTAGGTAGGTACCTAATACCTATATACATATTACCTTAAAATTTAATTTAATTTTTTTCAATAGATCATAATTTTTCCTATATAATTATTTGTAGACTGTTTAAAATATGTAAATTTAAATTGAATACAATTTATACCTTAACATACATTAGGATAGAAATATTTTTTTAAAAAAATTAATCGTATACACAATTAATTCAATTTGTTTATAATCGTGCAAGGAATCCAACTGATATGACATTACTTATACAGTATACTTCATACATTACATCATCACATTTGCAAAGTAAAAAATCTAAATATAATATAGGTAGTGTAGTTATTGTGACCAATAAAGCTGGAACACTTTATGCAGTAAATGATTTCTTTTTAAAAGGGTCCGGTGCAAGAACCCGGTATCTCCATATTTTGGAATTGTTTAGAAGGCATAAAATAATACCCGGTTATTGCACCAAACCAAAGTACCAGACATCTCCATTTGTATGATATTAGCTTATCTAACAGACGGATATATGTCTAGTTATTACACTGAACTGTATAGACAAAATTAAACTTTATCAGAAAATGGAAAGACATGCATTTCGAAACAAAGTGGAGATACCCGGTTCTTGCACCGGACCCTTATTTACTGTCGCAGTAATAACTAATAAGCACTTCTGAACTTCATCCAAAATATACGTCATAAAGTTTTTCTAATAAATGTATACCTATCCATATAATAACTTCAAAATTATTTAGTAATTACAGTATTAGTACAAAAAAAAATATTCTATACAGCTACACTATTATTTTTGAATCCTTTCGTTCGGTGAATACAATGTGGAAGTTGAGATCAATATTAAAATGCGTATAGCCATCCACACCAGCGACGAACAAATTGGTGTGTGGGTACTATTATTTTAAATAGTCGCTTCATAGAAATAAAAAGTGTTCACTCCGCCACTGATAATAATATGTATATAATGGCCATAATATTATATACTATATACAATATGCATTACTAGAGTCCGTCAAGATAGTGTATAAAAAAGTGCATGATAATATTGTAAAACGTGTATCTATATATACCTACGAATATCATATTATAATATTATTATTGAACCCGACAACAATATGTTACCAAGCGCGTATAGAACATTTAACGTTTTACGGGCCAGTAGACAGGGCGTTACGATTCGCGGCTTATTAAATACGTTAGCAATAACAATATAACATAACGGACATGATAATAACAATATAATAATAATAATAATAATCAACAATCGATCTCCACACACACATATTTATATAATAAAATATAGTGGATATATCCCCCTCGTTATCGAGCTGCACATATTATATATATTTTACATATTATATTATATACATATGTATATTGTATAATATATAGTTAGTATCCGCCGGCCGTCAAGAAATATATACGTATCGTCCTAGGCACACGTCATCTCGTATAAGTATATATAATATATACCGTGTTACCTACATAGTAATATGGTGTGTATATACCAGCTAATACCTGATATAATATACATATGCAGCTATATATAGGTGATTAATCGGCGGTCGGCCGTCTTTAATTTTAGCACATTATAATCACTTACCACGATAAATATTTATTACTTGCACGTTCTACAATCGTGGATACACCATCTCCGCGGCCACATTATAATAGTATAATACATATAGGTATATAGGAACAAACGACCGCGACGGCGATGGATACGACGACGACGTGTGCAGCAGCGGTAATCGCGCGCCGGGAAAAAGAATAATAATAATAATAAAAAAGTAAATGGTTTTCTTCGCTATATAAATCCATTATCGAGATTAAAAATTCACGATCGTGAGACGTTATAAAAAAAAAATAATTATTATTATTAATCGGCTCTTTTATTATCATTATAACAAGGTAAAAACCACCTAGCACCTACTATGGTTATCTCGCGCACGGTGAACGTCATCTCTACAGCTCGTGCGTGTGTTGTACCGCCGCCGCAACACTGCACCGGTGTGAATTATTCGGAGAAAAGCTGTACACACACACACACACACACACTCGTAGTTACACGTCCGGTTGTAGATTTTTAAAGAATTTTAAACACGATTTCAAAAAAATATGCGTGGAATGTCTGCCATTTCGTTCCCTAAAAGACTCAAGTACACACACATACATATATATATATACATGCTGCTGCACGTGCACGAATATATAAGCGTTAAATATTATATTTTACTCACTTGTAGAAGAACTACGTCTATAAGCCGATGTTTTGGGTGTTGTAATCTCTTCGATCGGATTATAATGTATATTAACAGTCATATCAAAATAAATTTTATTTGTGTTATTTTCTTAACTTAATTATTAAAACAAAACAAAAATCATCTTGTGAAATATAGTTTAAACATACCTACCTGTACCTATGCCCATATGCAAATTATGAATTACAATTACTTAAAAAATGTAATCATAATATCATATATGAACATAATTAACAAATATTGTTTGCTCGCTTTCGTTTGGTGTCGAATTGCAGACGTACGTACTATAAAGAACGCGTCACATGAAATATTATTGCAGACAACTATATTATTATATTAGCCGGTATAAAATAATATATTATTTATTTACGTTTAATTGTTATTGACATAATAATATTATTATAGCATTCAGGAGCTGCAGCACAACGAAACGGATGAAAAATTAATAACTATCCGGGTGTATTATATTATACCTTCGGTTAAAACTAATTTAAATAAAATAATGAATGGACAAATGTAGGTGAACCTATATGTCATTAATATTATCGTGATGTATATATATATTATAGGTATACGTCTACGTATACGTAGATATTTTTCGTTGCAGTATACACATCGGAAACCGTCGCCGCGGTTTAGATTATTAAAAAATAAAACATGTGTATATTTTTTTAAACGTCCGTGGGTTTCGAAATAATCGCGCCTACGCCCGTTTTGGCGGTGGCGGGTGGCGGTCAAGTTTACTTTTGTACGTACAAGCTGCAGCAGTACCTATAGAATAATAATATGATAATAAATAATAATATATAATAATATTATATTTATTTTCATTTTCATCTTCAAACACCAGCGAGGAAATTAAGTCATTGGCCGCGGCGCGGTGCGTGTACAATATAACATACATATTATATAGGTACCGCATAATATTGTTATTATAATAATAATGTATATGCCTAGTCTGCGGGTATTGTAATCGGAATGGTGTTTTACTGTGGCGACCGCGGTCGTAAATCAACCAGCTTGTTAACAACGGGGGGAAGAAATAACGATTCGGAAGGCCCCAAACGATTATGTGTCGTGTTTGTGTATAGGTATAATAATATTATTATAATATGAAAAAGTCGCCGCAGATGACACGTGAAAGACCGCGCGTGATATGCGCACCGGATGGAAATTTACATAGCGATAGCGCAGTTATAATAGACGCGTAGACACTCTGCCTCCTCTATAATATGTTCACCAGATTTTCGTGTGTGTGTATATATATATGTAATATGTGTATACCTACGCCCATATATCATTGGGTTATTTACGAGCTTTACGACTACCTACGATCTTATAAAATTTATTTTTTTCCTCGATATATTCCGAATGATTTTCATCATATAGCAACACGGTTTACAAGAGGGACCGCGGATTTAAAAAAAAAAAACGATATTGTTATATCAGGTATATGGTATACGGCCGTGGTTTGAATATTTTTCCACGAAGATTTATATTCATGTGTTTTTTAACGCCTTAAAGTCAATTATACAAAATAGTGGTACCGCGTTACCGCCACGCGTCCGTTAACACAAATATTTTGGTTTACATACGCATAAATTATATTATACCTATATACAGGTACAATATTTATATACCTATATACCTGGAACACTGCAGCAGTCCAGTCAGTCCATACCAATAAAAACGATTAAGAAATTATTACCAGCTATTCAAATATTTAAAATCTCCATCCATCGTAATGCGCAATTCATAGTTTAATCAGGACGCATGATATTACAATTATTCGAAAAAAAAATAGATATCATAAGTATATCTATAGGTACTGATTACTGCTTCAGCTTTTTTTACCAAGTCAGTTCTTATGTCTAACTGTTTAAGTATACCTATTATTATACTATATAGGGATAATGGTGTTTGAATTTTGTATTTTGTTAAGTGGAATATATTGAATATTGTCGAAACTGGAAAATACCTACATTTAAATTTATAAGTTATAAGAGGAGCCACAATTTTACTATAGGTACCTTTTTTTTCAGGTTTTAACCGACGATGCCACGGGAATTGCTCTCCCATTACTGCCGCGGCGCTACTATAGGTACCTATACATAATATTATAAGGCAACCCGCAGTGTTCTGACGAAAGTTGTTCTTAGGATGTAAATGAAAACATTAAAACAACTTTAAAATACATATAACTGCAGCCTTGTTAAGAATACTTTTCAAATGCATTTAGAATACGTGCAGGTGTCATTTGTGTTTGAAATGCATATTCGAATAGTATCTTTCAAAAGTATTTGAATATAAATACAAATACATTTTAAAAGTATTCAAAACACTTTACAAGTACTTTTTTTCAGTTAATTAAAATGTTTGCACATTTATCATTAATGTATACTTAAAATTATTAATAAATATTCAAATTAAGTAATTAATAAATATAGGTATTATTTAATTGGCTTAATAATTTCAGATGTCACATACTTATAATTATATATTGTCAAGTTTAACTTCAGCAAGGTAGATATGAACTTTAGGTATTGTGTAATCTGTGTATTTAATGAAATCTTAAAAAAAATTCTTAAAAGAATTATAATATATTATTTTAAGGTTAATTTTTAAAATTACAATATACGAAACAAAAAGTATTGTTCGTTGAAATACGACATTAAAAAGAAAAAAAAGTATTTAGTATTCTGGAATAAAATTACAAAGAAAAAGTATTTTGAAAGTATTGTTAATACACTAATTGTCAAATAGTATATTTAAAAAGTATTTGTACTATATATAAAACCTATATAGTTATAATATAATATTATATTCGTTATTAAAAACGAAAATTGTCTCAACATTTGTAAAAAATAATATTTTAAGGTTTAACTATATGAATTATTAAGAATCACAATATTAAACACAAACCAGCTTATAAATATCTGATCATCTGTGATTAGTGATTACCACAAGCCTGTCAAAAATATCATAATATTACAACTATTTAATGTTTAGTCGTTTTGAGAAAAAAGATAAGAAAAATATGTTTCAAACAAGATAGACTCTATATAATATGTAATAATATTATATTATATCGAGGAATCCATAGATAATATACATTTATCATTAATATTCAACTCATACTTTGTTATGTTGACTTTTTCTGATTATTTTTTTCCGCCAACTTACTCAACTATTACCTTAACTATCTCCAATATGTAACTTATTGTTGTATAAAATGTAGGTACTTATACTTGTATAGGTAATGCTGAAAAAATATCGTCGAATTTAAAAATGATTGAATATTATACATACATTAATTTAAGTATACTGAGCAGGCGATGTGATTTGTGAAAAACAAGTTTAATGAAGTTATTCTTTGACTTCGGACTACTTATTTAGGTATATACCTACCACTACGGCACTACCTATACTATTTTGTAACAAGGCTCGTGTTACTATAATTATCTGTATTATGTTGTATTTTAAAGTATGCACGCAGTTTATTATGTTTTAATTTTTAGAAAATCTACTTTAAATAATCAATAAGAAACATTTTCACCTCCAGTAAGTTTTTCACATTCTCATTTAAATGTATTAAACTTTTCTACCGAGTAATAAATGTATAGACATATTTTTTTTTATTACTTTTAGATATTTCTACGTTATGAACCCATCAAAACAACTATTAAAACGGTTTTTAAATAAGGGTGAAAATGTACGGGTTAATTAAAATGTGTAGACTTTATATTATTATATGATTTAAACGCACGCACAGACATAATATTTTTCATTAAATATTTGTATGGCTTGGCAATAAAAAAAAAAAAAAAACATGAAATATATTAAGATACTTAAAGATTACATAAAAATTGTGTAATTTTCCGAGTTAGACTCGAAAATCTAAATAGGGTTAATGTAAAAAATTAGTTAAAATATTAATTAGACTATTAAAATAACCTAATAAAAAATATTATAATGGGTATACTGAATTATTTAATTTCAAATCAGATTGCATGTTTTAACAACGCACAATATTATAATATATTATATTCTATAAACTTTATTTAAGTATGTGCACAAAGCTTATTGAATAACTCAGCTAGTGATTTTATCGAATAATTGTTAGCGTTTTTCCATACACATTATTGTATGAGACCTACACGGATGCAAAATCCATTGTAAAATTGTCTTGGATCTATAAAAAACTAAAAATGTCAATAAATTATTGTCATTGTTGAGTATAAACATGGAAAAATCAAACTCTGAACACGATTAATAATATTCGATGTGGTATATTCTAACGTATTAATAAATATAATAATAATAATAATATGTTTATTAGTATTTATTACGCCGTCGTGAGGCGTTAGGGTGGTGGTGTAGGTAGGTATATAATATATATATATTGGATTGGCCGCCACCGCCGCCCGTACGTTTCCGTGTTTTCGACACCTGATTTGTTGTTATAACACCGTACGCATGTAATTATAATATTTAAAATTAAACTTCTATGATCCAATCCATTATGCAAAATGAAACAACGTGTCGTAAATCAACATGACTCTTCGTTATAATGGAAGAAGACGCTCGCGATCGGGCTCGTTGTAATTTTGTGGTTTCGAAACACGCCGCGGCGTTCATCATCATCTGCATATAATAATAATAATAACACAAATTAAAGAACGATATGATTTTGTTGTATAGGTCCTATACTGGTGCAGTGGTCCTATACTAAACGGTATTATAATATAATAATAATATAATGCGGCGTGTCTCGGGGCTCGGAAACGTATTATTGTTTCTCAATCAAATCATCATCAACACGTTAAATCCAATTATCGTCTATAATACTATGTATTATAATATATACAGCGAGTGTTTATCCTGCGACAATTTAGCCGTATGTGCAGCTGTTAGCCGGTGTTAGTTAGGTGCGTGTGTTATTCCCTCGCGGAATATTAGACGTTCAGAATAATGTTATTAATGTCTTACGAATTAAATTTGATTGCAATTTAAAAACCGTTTTCTCAGGGAATAATATTCGGGTTGCACTGGCACGATAGTTATATTCGTGACGGTATAATATAATAAAAACAGCTTATAATACGTATACAGACGCGCTCGATTTGACGTACATTTTTTAACACTTCATTATAATATTACTTACGTTTGAAAGATAATATTATATATAAAAAAAAAATGATGGTGCTTGTTACTGCAGAATGTGTATTATAATATATAAAGTATAAATAAGTATAATATATAAGTTATGTATTTAGGAATAACGATTTTAGAGAATATTTTTCATATTATATTATATTCGCTTCAGTTAACCTAGGTACCTATAAATAATATGTACTATAGTCAGTTGAACCTATACCATGTATACATGCGTATTATTGTACATTATTTAATTAATAATTATATGTATAGTACTGTACCTATACAGGCTATACATTTCCCTATTTTTGTTTAATGTTTGATACCCATTTGAAAAAAAAATTATTAAATTTTGTACTACTTAAGGAGTGTCCTGTGACGATACAAACTTCCGTTTTTCAATTAAGAACATCTATTTTTTACTGTAAATTAATTATTTAGTGGATCATTTTTTGAAAATGTCGATGTATACCTAATTCAAAATTCGTATATTTTTAGTTATTAAAATGTTTGTATTAAGATTTAAGGATAATAGTTCTTAAAAAGGTGGGTAAGTGGATTTCGCTCTGCTGTACAGTAGGTTACAAGTGGGTCACTGTATAATGGATGGTATTAAATTTGAATTCAATGATATAATATCATTGTATAAGAAAA
>NC_042494.1:57685180-57739349 GCF_005508785.2 Acyrthosiphon pisum
GTTTTTCCCGGCGCTTTTTAAAAACCACTGGGAAATTTAAATTTTTGACCTCCCCCAATGCACCAACGATATTCACTTTCTGATCGAACAAGATACTGATGTTGAAAATCGTAACATTATTTCGACTACTTATCGTATACACAGACACAAAAAAAATTAAAAAAAAAAATAAAAAATGTGTACATCATTGTAAAATCAATACATTCATCGTTCCACTCAGAATCTAAAATGGTTTTACATTAATATACAATATATGTAAAATTGAATCTAGTAACTATATTTTATTATACTCCGGCCATTTTTACAAATTATTAATATTGATAGATTAATATTAATGACTACAATAACCCCCATATCTTATAAACCCAATACCATGGACCCTTTATCCTTAGACCACAAAGTTGAATACCTCAAAAAGTAGGCATTCGTATATGAATTTTGATTTTGATGCGTGGAAATTTTCAGAAAAATGGCCTACTGTATAACTTATAGTTGAACAGGGGTAAATCTAAAAAATTTAAAGATATAATCTTAAAGTATATAATATTTAATCCAAGAAAAAAAATATAATGTGATTTTAAATCCCGCGTTTTCGTATACGATAGGTATAAATATATGTAATACGATGGGTATAGGTCTACAAATTCACGCGCGAATATAAGGTATGCACCTGTAGTACCTATGTATGTATAATAGGTAGGTACTTACATCCTCTGAAATACATAAATTTAAATATTACTCATACAACTCGTTCCGGGTTAAACAATTATAATATTATAATAAAGCGCCGATAAGTAGGTGTATTATAGTGTATATTGGTATTATTTCGTTTTTCGAGAATCACACTCGTGTGGATCGAACCGAAAGATAAACACCGATCCGGACACGAACCAATCGTTTCTCACAGCTAGCGGCCTTCTATATATACGTTTTACCATACACCTTTAATAATAGTAATAATAATATGTAAGTATAGTCGACACGCCGCGTTGCCGCGGTCCCGCCCGCGCCGTAGTCATTATATTATTATTTTTTTTATTATTATATACATAACATTATATTATCTAGTTTGGTTTATTTAATAACATACCTATACTCTTTAACGCCGCTGATACCGCGCTGATTGCGTACCCAATACACCAATAATTCCTCTGATTCGGCACAATATACCAAACCATTTAATTATTTTATAATATAATGTGTATATAATTAATATACTCAAAGATCAACGCAATATTAATTGTACAACAATAGTACATTATTACTGTAAAATAAATACTAACATGTTAATATTATAGTTGTACGTGTTATGTGGACATGTGGTAGGTACCTAAACGTTTTCGCGGACGCATTACGAAACATTTATAATATTAGTTATATATATTTTTTTATACAGGATGATTCACCAAGCATGCTCATCCCAATTTTTTCCTTTAATGATAAATTTATTAAAATTCAGATTTTTTTTTAAAAATAAGTATATACTCGGACCATATTTTCAAATTCTTAAATTTTTAATTTTTACAAACTACTGTTTTTCAAATAGGACTCCCCCCTCTTTTTTATTATAAACATTTTAGTAGATTTTTTTTTGAAAATTTTGATCCACCTAATTCAAAATTCGAATGAGTAGTTTCTAAGTTGTTAAAATGTTTGTACTTAGGATAATAGTCCTTAAAATGGTTTTACATTAATATAAAATATGCGTAAAATTGGATGTAGTCATTTTTACAAGTTATTAATATTGGTAGATTAATATTAATGACAAAAATTGAAAAACACCATAGCCCTCATATCTTATGAGCCTATTATTATACCATAATGGACAATAATATATCCTTCAAACACAAAGTGAAATATCTCAGAAACTATAGATACTTGTATACATTTTGATTTTGATACGTCGACATTTTCAGAAAGCAGTTAATTGTCACAGAGTATTATTACCATTATTATAATATTATTAGATATTATTACTAATATTTGCTAGGCTTCATACCAAAACATTTTATTCAATTTTAGGTAACTACAGTTTGAGACCGTTGAGAGAAGTTTATTTCTTCTGTTAAATTATAATGGACGTTTAGATTAACGATATTTACTAAGGGTTTTATTTTAAAGAAATAATTATTTACATCGATAAAATACATTTATTCCTTGTTTAGATCTTCAGGGATGGTAACGTCCTTAGATAGTCCTATTCTTTTTTACTTTTATACGGAGTCCACGACTAGCGTCTTACAATAATATAAATATCATATTAGGTAGGTATCTACTGTTAAAATGTAATGTTTGTTTTCCAGTGAATATATTTTTTAGGTATATAAGACTAATGCACCACATAGTAATTTTGGCAAAAAACAATTGTTTAATTTAATATATACGATATACCTAATAATACAACTCTATATAATTTATGTTATTTACATATTTTAATTATCTTCCGAAATTAAAATATACCAAAACATAGCATAAATAGAAATAAATAATTTAATGTAAAATGTAAATGTGCAAAATTGTCGATTGAATTGTTCGTATCACAATAATATTATAGTATTGTATATTACTGTTGCCTGTTGATTGTTCTAGATTCTATAGAAATTAGAAACTAAAATAGAACGTTTTAATTTCTTATATATGAATATCTTTCATAATATGAATTGGAAATAATGACTTTATAATCTGCAGATAATTAGTATAAAATATTCGTCTACTTACAAGTTACATTACGCCTACTACATTATGATAACCAATTTTTAAGGATTAATAAATTGATCAGGAACATTTTCATACCAATCCTCCAATAAATATAATATTGTTATGATCCTAGGGTGGAGGCTAATTTTCTACCAAATAAATTTCAGATAAATTTCTTATTTAAAATCTTTAGTATTCTTATTAGTATGCTGTCCTATACATTTTATTTTTGCGTTTTCTACTTTGATATATACCTACTTGTGCATAGTTCGTATAAGTTATAACATTATATTTTATGGTTATATTATTAATTCCAATATAAAGTAATTAATATCACGAAGAGGCGTGTACTAAACATATTATAACGACCTGCAGAAACATAATATTATACGAGAAGTATTTATTATTATTTTAAAGTAACATTCGGTTGATCTGTAAAAATGTTTGAACTAAATTCTGCGTTGTTATTATATGTACCTATATATAGTTAGGTTCTCTGTATTTATTAACGTACAACACTTCTCTTTGTAAATTATTGATTAATAAATTGTTGAGTAATTATTATGGTTTAAAGTTTACAAAATGTGTTTCTACACAAGACGTCTACAACCTCATATACAATTTATATAATAATTATATTATGTTGGAAAATATTCAAACGTTAGTTTTATAATATAATTCAAATTACAATATTATATTGGATGAATATTATAATAAATTAGGTTAAATTTCTCTAGTTGGGTATATTGAACTATAGGATAGATAAATATAATTTGTGATATCTTATGCAATAAAGATTGTAATTATAAATAATATTTAAAAAAAAAATTAGATTTGTTATTATATTATTAAATTTAACTAATTAGCGTCTATTGTAATAAGGTAAACACGAACCCGGATATACTGAAAATCTCATGCGAGATTCTATTCTTATATAATTAGATTTTTTTCTGAATAAGATAATCATACAACACAATAGTGAAATGAATATAACTAAAACAATAATACGAATTAAAAAAACTTAATAACCTACCGAAGATATATAAGATATAATTTGGGAAAAATCATATGGCTGTGACAAGGTATTTAAAGCTATTACTTTTGTAAAATATATTATCTTGAAATATTATAATAAGTAATAGATATACGTTTTTATCATACAATTAATTATATATACCTATACCTACTTATACATTATTTAATAAAATTAATTGATGTTTATGTATATTAATTTGTTATTACACGCTAGTAATGTGTATATCAAACACTTGACGAAGGAAAAAAATCGAATATTTAATCGAAATAAAAATCTCATTATTTATTCAAAGAAATATCTACTTAAAACGTGTGTCCTGGTATTAATTACATAATTGATATATAATATGTGAAATAAGTTAAATTTTTAATTCGGAGTATGCCACAAAAATATTGGGAAACGTTTATAATTATTTGGACCTTCATCTTTTCTATATTCTCTTGAGAATATAACGAGAATTGAAAAGGAAAAAATTAAATTTTCAAATAAACAACTTATATGTATACAGTTAAATAACCTATAGTTATTAATTTAAAGCGTAATTTATAATTAATAATCTACCTAAACATAGATGCAAATTAAATTTACTTTGAAAAGTGTTAGCATGGTCATTTATAAATATTGATAACATTATATAGGTATTTCAAAATTTCCATATAAACATTTAGATTTTTTTATACCATGTTATGAAATTATAAAAAAAAATTGAATATATTAATTTACCATAATATTATATCTTATAATGTATATACAACTTATTTAAATATAAAAGTACAAACATTTTGGTGTATATGTTAATTATTTAATTATATTTCAGTAAGAATATGATTACATAAATTACTATTTACAATGAAATTCAAACTGAAAAAATAAACTATAAACGAGAGCAATATTTGTAATTAGTTCAAGTTCAATATATTCAAATTCTTAAATTTTTTTACTAAGCATATTATGTATAATTATTAATTACACAATATTATTCAATTATTTAAATAATATTACCATTTTTTAATTTTTCAGCCGTTTTATCTGCAGCTTGAAAGAATTCGAGTGTTCGGCAAAACGACTAACACTACTTATTTACTATAAGTGAAGAAATAAAAACTCTGTTGAACTATGGCCTAAATACAGTAATTTAAATGGGGAAAAAAACAGGTAAGTACCTAAATTTCTCAATACAGACTAAGGATTAGCCACAGTATACATACTCACATTATGGAAAATACAAAAACTCCTCATAATGCCCAATAAAGAAACTCAACCAAGCACATCATCGTCAATTGCTCAAATTTACTGAAGACAGAAATAAATTCATCATCTTGGACAATCTATACGAAAAAATTTATTGATCCATTACCAGATGCCAAAAACACAATTTCCTGTAAAATCAAAATAATATATAACACGGTAATATAACGTAAATAATAAATATTGAGAAGACGTCGTATCCGCATGTGCTATCTCCGTCTTACCAGTTACCAGGTAACACTTACATACCAAAACGTACGTTCAGTAGTTCCAATTTTGTATTGTTAAGGTGGGTTTCCACTAGATACGTGTACGTGCATAAAAATACTTTTCTGTGATTGGTTGGTACCTATACATGCCACATGGTAAGCTTTTGGTATACCAGAGTGTTATACGTTCTTACCACAGGCTTGACCATGATACCATGAAGTTGGATCCAGTTCAACTTTTCACGTGTACATGGATCTATATTGATAACATAAGAATATATTAGGTAACTATAATATGTTACCAATCCTAACCAATCTAACCCATATTAACCGATGGAAAACGTTAGTGAGACCGTTCATAGCGAACGTATCCGGTCAATATATGCACGTAAACGTAGACGTATGTAGTGGAAACCCACATTTACCTGTAATGTTCTTACCTTCAAGTTTTATGATAGGTCAAATAACTCTAATATTAAACCTAACAACACTAAATTGAACCCAAATTGTCTATATAGTCCATGTAATAGACAGACAGCATAGCGGGTGTGACGTCATCTAATGTTAATATTATATAGCTATTATAATAACCATTGTAATTGATGCAACAATAAAAAAATGGTATTTTTAGATGAACTGAATTCTTCTTTAGAATGAAATATTTAGATATTGTTTTCATATTTAAATATATCTACTCACCAAAAAACCCCAATTTTTGTATCGGTAAATTTACGTTTTCAATTCATAATAATAGGTACGTATTATTTTTTTCAATACCGATTACTGTAATATTTACACAGTAAGTTAGTACCTAACACATTATAATATGTTTTATTAAAATATATGCTTATTATTTTTACATTAATCATTTTGTTCCAAAAATTTAGCCTTGAATATCCAACGCGTAGTATTTTAATTAAAAAATAATTAAATTTAACGAAATATGGCGTAACTTTCACTTTAAAATGTATAAACATTGCTAATTTATTATTTTGGTTAAGGGAGGGAAAAAATAAATTAAGAATTCAGTTAAACGTATTATTATATCGTTCGCATCAAATATGTAATTACTAATTTTACTATGCGTGCTAAAACTACTAATTGATTAAATTAATATTAAATATTAACATACCAATGGATATAGAATATTAAAATTCATAAATATTTGAAATATATTCTAAATAATTTAAGGAGATTATAAGAAGGTCATGTCAAGGAAATTAATTTGTATATTAAAACCATGTTAATAATTTGAATTAATTGATTTTAGAATGAAAAAAATGAAAAAAATGTTAAAAAAAACAAAAATTAAATTTGTTTTTGCGTCTTTGAGGTATGCCATGTCGTGTGTATAATAGCGACATATGGTTATCTACAAATTAATAATGTTGAATGTTGAATGTACCTACTTATAAACTTGCATTAACGAGCATAAATTACTTATTTAGTTTTATAGAAAATAATTATATACCTACCTACAAAAATATAAAAAGTGAATATACTGACGAAACTAATTCATAATCCGGTATATTATTCATGAAGTTAATGTTTTTTTCAGCACTGAATCATATACTTTAATTAATCGAATACGAATATAAAAATTAATTCACGGAATAAAGTTTTTCATTAATATTATAGTTATAATTATAGTTACCTATAGTTGTATACATACAAGATGACAATCAACACTAAATTTACAAAATTGTTTATTGACATTTTTAAACAGTTATTTACTTATGTTAGGTTGGTATATAATATTATAATACCTACATTTAATACAATATAATGCATGCATTTAAATTATTAAAAAAAAAAATATGCTTTTTCTAAATTATCAAACTTTTATATTAGGTTTTAGGTTCTCAAGTAATCACGGCTGAATATAGTTTTGGCAATCATCTGGACCGATTTAATCAAAATGCTTTGCATGTACTGTGTCCACCGCTTATTGCTTGTCTTACTCCTATCTAAGGAATATGTACGCGGACCTACTTAGAAACCTTAACATACACAAAAACCTAAACATTCCAAAACTCCGAGGCCACAATTTGGTTTAAAAGTTTCTTCAAGTCCATTGTTAAGTCAACAGGTATTCAATGCACTGCCCTCTCACTCCAACACCAATTAAAACGAGGGTGTCCTTCATTATTTAAACTCAACTTAACGCAGTTGCAATTAGTAAGACGAAACATTTAAACATGTATAAACATATTTATCATCCCTATAGTATAGATAATGAAAGCTAGGATCGTCATATTTTGTAAAAGAGCAAAATGTAATCACTTGCTGCAGACTGCAGTGTATTCTATTATAGCATACCATAACTGTTTATTCTTGGTTCATGTATACAGTTATTTACTGATATTAGGAAAAAATAGAAAATTAAAATATCCAAATCTCCAAACCGGCGTCCATAACGTGCATGTCTCGAGCCAACACATAAAAATAAACTGTAAAACATTACATGTATGTTTATTTACATAATAATATTATAGAACATCGGACAACAGAACTTTTTTTTTAGATAAAACAATTTCACATAGGCACTTAAATTATTTACATAATATGTCTTTCGCGGGTTAATATAGGCATCTGATATTGTACTATTATTAAATGATATACATTAAACCCATTTACAAGTGTATATAATTCCCGTGAACTGATTCATCTGCTGACTATAAACCTATAATAATAGCAGTTGTTTGAAAACAATGATAAAAAAAAATAAAAATAATAATGTATAACAAACGAAACACCGGATCACATGGGGGCCCTGTGGCGGTGTCTCATTTATCGCCCGTTAAAGATTAAAATTATTTTCAGCAAGCACTAAACGAAACATGATGATAATAATAATAATAATAATAATATACGATAGGGAGTGTCTGCTAATGATATTGGCTCTGGACGATAGATTTCGGCGCGCACAAGTGCAATAATAATCTATTAATTTAAATATCTGTTAAGGTATACACATACAAGTTTTTATTACAATGATGCAATAAAAAAAATTACCTACATACACACACACACACACACACACACTAACATGCACACGAGTAGTTTGACGGAAACCTGCAACGAGACAGAGAGAGACAGTAAGACATACAGAGGCGGAGAAAATTAATAAGCTCCGGAGGGAATATATTTTAATAACACGTTCGGCCGCGGTCGACCACTGCAAGACCGACGCATCTATAAGACATAATCGTAAAATATCAATTTAAAATAATTACCTGGAACACGTTAAACGAAATAACTATACGGATTAAAATAAAAAAAAATAATAATAATAATAAAAAAATGTAAAAAAAAGGATAACAACCGAAAACAACAAAATTGAAGTCTCTGGGACGGGCCGAATTTGCATATTAATTTCCTTATAATTCGATGCGCCGCCGTACAAACGAGCTTAGTACCTATATCCATTATGTATACGTCGTCGTCGTCGTCGTCGTCGTCGTCAGCTACTGCATCCGACCTGGTGTACATAGGTCGCGGTTACACCGATTTAAACGAGCGGCTTAACATTCCACTTGTGTTTGACCGAGCATGATGTCTAAATGATTCACGCTGTATATATATATCGGAACCTTATCGCTGAGTGACGTACCGGTCACCTAAATATTAATAATTTCAGTTAGTGCCTAGTGATTTGAATTGATGAGAATCCAAATTGTAACTGCAAGTTGAGTGCAGTCGTATATTTATAGGAGTGGGGGGGGGAGGTTGTAGCCTTGCCCCTGCAATTTCTGGGAACATTTTTAATACTTGAGTGATTTATATGCACCGATATTACAATGTATATTTTTCTATACGTAATTATTATACTATAAGCTATACCTATGTCTATATCTATTAAAAAAATCTAGAAAACCAAAAATGTACTCTACACATAACACAGACTATTTACTATATAGGTATCATATTATAATACATCTGGGCACAGTATCTATATCTAATACACATATAATATAGCATAGTGAACTATCGCACATTTTATATCAATATACTGTGTGTAATCGCAATAAATAATCGAAATTAAAAACTGCAAAATGAGAAACAGTAATATAATCATACAGTACTATACGCTCCTATGCACCAAAAAAAAGAATTCAACTATAGTACAAAATATTGGTGTTTGTTTTACTATTTATTTTACTATTTATTTTACTATTTTATTTTACTATAGGACGAAGGTAGTTGCAGTGCTTTATATAACGTTGACCACTGCATATAAGCCTTATATTATGTGTACAATGTAAACACTTTAAGCATATTATATTCACTCCTCTACATCAGTTGGGTCAGTTGAGCGCAGGTACTTTCGATAACTATACCTATATACCTACCTACCTTAGGTACATACAATCATCATTATATTATTATTATTGCCATGAAAATGATAATGTATTATATTGTGTGCAATAATCACTATAAAATTAAAATAAAGAGTATGCAGGTACCTGTAAGTAAATAGTTTTCGCTGCATCACAGAAGTATTATATATAGGACAATAGTTAATTGAACACATTTTTATATACCTATAGGTTAGTAATTAATATTGTTTTGTTTTATTATTTTGTGAATCATTATATGTTTTAGTTTATACAGTACCTATATACAATATGTATAATATACATATAATATAAATATACCTATATGAATCATATGAATTGCAATAATTGCAAATTGTAGTATACTTATACAATTACAGTGATTCCAATTAAGAAGCAACCTTGTATACTATAAAAAATACAAAATATCATAGAACATTTGTTGGAAAATCTGTTTGAATGCACCTATGATTTTGCAAATTTAATTGGTCTATTATAATTTGTAGGAAGTTAATTAAGCCAGTAGCCGGATAATTGAAGTACGCAACAATAATATTGTAATTTTCTACATCATTGGAAACTCGACAAAAATATGTAGGTACTAATGTTTTTTCTTCTAGATGAATAATAGCAGGGATATTTTGAAAATATACATTTATGATAATTTTATTTTTAAACTAAAATATGATATTACCAATGCTCAAAGGTTTTTTAGTTAACTCTATAATATAGATACTGTATGTATAATAATGCTAATAATAATTTAGTTAAATTATCAATGTTTTTTTTTTATATATACTGCAAAACTTATATTACCTATCAATAACATAATAAATTGGTACCTATATATGTATATATTTTAATAGATGTTTGATAAATGATCTAAATACATATTTTCAAAACGTGTATAAAAACGTTTTAAAGATTAAATTTAAATAATTATTGAAATCTCCTCTAAATAATATATAATTTTATTGAAGAAAAAAAAATTAATAACATCGTATTAAAGTATTTTCAAATTGAAAATAAAATTGATAACTATTAAAACCTGCAGCTACCAGCCAGCTAGTGCAGTATACATTAAAACAGTTTATATATTAAGGAGAATTAAAAATGATTAATCGAGAACAAAATTGTTTCCTAACTGTATAATATAATACACTTCACGTCATTATAACTATATACGTGTACGTGTATTTTTCACAAATAACACGGTGCGCGCTGCAAAGTATAAAACTAACAAGTCGGATATAATATTATCTCAGGTAAGCCGTCAAACGAGGCGTAATGCGTCGTGATTGTTTTATGATAAATCAACCGTATATGTTATACCTGGTTATCCTGGTTGATGTGTGGCGGCGACGGCGGCGAGGGTGAGGGGTTGTTCGGGTATAAATCAAGTCCGAACAAATTACGCGTGTCCGTGTGATTATTCACGTGTATATAGCTGCGGTACATACTGAATTCTCAGCGGGCAGCGCGACAGACGTGTCCAGAAATTAATTGCACCGACTGGACTATTATTATTATTATTATATAATGTGCGCACACAATATTCGGTATTGGACAAATCAAGTTTCTGAAAAAAAAAATAACAACCGATTAACATAATCTCACACCTGGCAAATCGCAGCGCCGCCGACTCGTCGTCTCGTTTAGTGCCTCGGACAGAACTTATGGATATATTGTATGAGTTAAATGTTTTCGAATCGTACACCTATGCTCGAAGTTTTTGATATGTAACAAAAACATTTCCGAATATAAAACGTCCCGGACGAAAATGATTTATTCCTAATATTATATTTCCTAGAATTATTAATTTGAATTTATTCCTCGCGTGTGGTTTTATATATATAAATTACTAGGTGGTTATAAAATAACAACTTAATGGCGTACGATAAGTCATAAGTGTAACATATTTACATACAATTATATAAATTTATATGTATAAGTACTCGACAAAACAAATTATATGGTGTATATTGTTCAGATTCAAGATTCAATAAAAAAAAAAAAAAACTAATACAAATATTATATTGGCTACTATCATAGTTATAGTGTATTTCAGTTGTCATTATACATTTACAAAATCCTAAGCAATAAATACAATGTATTTGAGTATTTCAGTATAAGTATATTGGGTTTCGTTATCTGTGACTTAACGCAGCAGTCAGTTGTAACCTGTGGGCATTACCTATCTATATAATATATAGGATATAACATAAACTAGCGTTAGGTACCTATAATAGATCTTCTATTCACAAAATGTACTGCAGCTTGCCAATTAGGTTGATCAATTATATTATAAAGCCAGAAAATTCTCACAGACTTTCTATCGATTGGTCAGCTAATTCATTTCGGCGTGTTTTCACCATTAGCTCCCGACAGTTTCTGAAACTAACACATACGCAGGTAGGTAATAAAAACAATGAATACAATTAGCAAATACGGTATTTATGCCTATAAGCTATTTGTATTTATTGACTTCACTAAATGAGACCACCTTTAAAACATAACCGAATAATAATATTTTAAAAGTATTATTTATGTTTTAAATTTCAAGCAGAAAAAATGTTATCATTTGAATTTCAGTTAAATTAGATTTATTTTGATAAGATTTATATTGGTTTTACACTTTTACAATGATGTTTGTTTTTATTTATTCATCTTCTCTGTGATCACTTTCCTGGATAGAAAGAGTTCTCCAAAAGTTCCAATTGATTGGAAATCGAGTCAATTATTTAATACATAGAAGGAGTAATTTTTCGATTTATTCCATACGTGTTTCCCTAAGTATACAAAGAAAATGTTCTGAGAGTGAAACTTAGAGGAAATAAATACGTTTTAACATGCAATTATTTTACAATACAACAACACACCTGCAATGTCCTGCTCTGAAGTGAACTAGCTTAGACGAGATCCCTGTTATAGGCCCCGTCCGAGTATGTATATATGTTATGCCCTGCTGTTCCATTTTATTTGGAACATATTTATTTTTAACCTATGAATTATTAGTGTTATGAGTCATAATACATGACACAGCGCAAAACATTACGATAGTATCCTGTCCAACCTTTCTAACCAGTATGAAAATGAAAATACAATTTACCAATTAAAATTTAATAGTATACCTAGGTACTTATACAATTGATGTCAATACATATTTAAAAAATTAACACTTTTTTTTTAAAAGTAATAACTTATAACGACTATAGTTATACGATACTTATAACTCTTCGGAAATTATTTTTAAAACGGTGCGCCGTGATTTCAATCAAACTAAACGTACTCATATTTTTAAGGTAATTATTTTATAATCGTCTGCAGCAGTTAAAGTCAAAGTCTGTGTCTAAATAATTATCATTATGTTTCCAAGTAATAACGTCATAATAAGTGTAGAAGAGGCTATTTGCTAATCGATTTACGAACCGTAAATATGTGCACACCTTTCAATAATTTGTGGTCGTGAGTTAATTTTACCGCATTTCTACTCAAGGTATAGGTACCTACCAATATAATATAACCACATCAACGCATCATCACGATAATAATAATATAATGCGCAATCGATCAACGAACTTTATTAGTAATAATATTGCCGGTTGTTGATTTTTTCGTCCGTTTTTTTTCCCCCCGTGATAAATATGCCTTCCATTATAATTCGAAAATAATGTTGTTTTAACAAGCTCGGTATTTTGACACTCCGAGTGATAAATGATAATGTCATGCACTACCTTATACGTGTCTATGGGTGCGAAAACCAAATATAATATACGTGTCGGAGAAATTTAACGTTTTAGCTATCGTGATAGACTAAATGGGCAGGTACCACATGTGCAGTGTGGATAAATTGTTTCCGTGTAATTTAAACTGGTGGGATGTAAATAATTATATTATACTGGATAATATTATGTTCTACCATCGTGTTCAAAAGTGAACGCTTGACAAGTTGTGTAATTCGACGGTATCTAATATATATGAGTACCGTGTACAATATAATATTATTATATTAGATATAGGTACCTACCTAAATAGATAGTTTACAATATTAATAATTTAATTATTCTACGCGTAACAACGATTATCGAAGAAATATTAAATAATATTAAATGTCCACTAATTAAACGTACCGTAAAATCCTTTCAATAATCATAATAATGACCATAGTAAATATATTGTTGCGTTTACAATGACTTAATAATATATATTTTTATGTTTATAGAATAATAGCCGCGTACCTATATGTATGCAATTATGTTTTTAGAAAATCATTTCATGTCTTTGGTTTCACATAAAACTATCGTATTAATTGAAATGTAACGTATATAATTATTTATTAGTGATATAATTATCTGCTTTTAAAAATTTGTACGCTTAATTTCATGATTCTTTGCAATTGAAACTATATACTTTCTTAAATATTTATATTAAATCTATCGACTATCTATAAAGTCCATCTCCTTTTTTTTTTTTCATAAAAGCCCGAAGGGAAAACAATCTCGAACAGGATTATTTCCCCCTCCCTCTATTATTCGTTCCCTATGTTTAAGTGACGATAAAATCAATGCTGACGGCTAGTATCATTTAAGACTAGGCTATTGAAAAACCTATAAATATATGAAATAATAAGATTGTATAATATGGAATACCTATATATACTGCAGAGAGAATGAACAAGCTACTTAAAAACGTCAATATATAAATCTACGTACTTGACCCCTAAAGGTTCAGATCAGCTGACAACGAATATATTTTTGAGTAATAAACGTTTTCTTTAATCAGACATCTTTGCCTCATAAGTAATTATACTAAAATATTTCGAAGGTTATTTAAAAAACGATTAGAGCTACATTTTTTAACCAGTTTCTAAATTAAATCCATCTAAAAATACATTTTTAATTGAAAAACTGAAATTTTATAAAATATAATATTTGTAATAAAATCTATAAAATGCACTACATTGTGATATATTTTGTAAAAATTAAATAAAAATAACTTTTGTCTATAGGTACAACTATAGGTATAAATGCGTGTTAAAATTAGGTAGTTAATAAAAAATAAAAACTCCGGCATTTGTTACGAATCTTCAAGAAGACATATTATTTTCTAATCTAATTTAATCTGTTAACATGGTGAATTCGGGAGTTTTACAAATTAAGTTTTTACGTCGTTGGTTTTTTCTAATTAAGGATAAACAGACTGTTCTACAGCGAAATGTCTGTTGTGTTCCCGACCCAACATGCACCTGCTAATTTATGCGCAGTCAACATGATGACAGTCAATTGTTTTATTTACGTGACCACAACCTGTTGTCACATTATTTAAATGGCAGCGATAAAATATTTAAATATTACGTCTTGGACAAATTGTCTATAGAAATTGACAATTATTATTGGCAACGCCGATGGACATCAAGCTCAATACAATAATGATCCAATGAATGATTTTATTTATAATACCTACCTATGTAGAAATATTAAATATATACAATTTAATATCGATAGAAATTATAGCGATTGGTTAAAATTATATTAGAACAGTTTTTACAAACATTTTAAATAATATTATATATTATTTAGTAGGTATTATATTAACTAAAAGCAAACATTGCTTATGCCGTCATCCCTCGACTGTGTATGGCAGAAACCTACGGGTGCCCAACTTGAAATTCTGCTAAAACCAAAAACACACGTGTTTACCAAAAGTATAACAGTACCCATCCCCGACAGTTGAAAAACCACCCAATGACCTAAGTTGCCGCGGGTTAATCAATAAAAAAAAAACATCGCTTATAGAAATTCATTAACCTAATCAAAACGTATAATAAAGTTCTTTCTAGAATTCATACTTTTTTCACTTGTTTGTAATAGACTCAAAATATATAATCAATATATTTTTAGGGAATTCGGATAATATAAGGAACTGAATTTTGCTATTGAACTAATTTATAGTTTTAATTTATAGCCTTAATTAATAATTGTTACCCGTCTATGTATAATAGCCATATATATATAATATATATTTAGAGTTTGCAGGTGAACAAATTTGTACGTCTGTAAACTATCATATTATATCGTTTAAACCGTAACGCATATATTATAAGGCGGAGGGTCTATTTCATGAATAAATGGAATGTCAACACTGTCGTCATTATGGTCGAAAAGCAAACACCGTGTATTAGGTACCTAAATCCTATACGATTCAAGAACATCGATCAACGATGTCCTATATATATATAGGTAATACCGAAATTCCGAACCTAACATTTGTTATTAAATGTCTGTTACTCGATTATGTTATCGACGCCCCATGTGTTGTTTCGGGATCATATTATTATATACCAAAACAGCAGAACATATAATGTCATTAGCTCACTCATCAATCAGATCTTGTTCCTCATGGGGATAACACGTGTTATCGGCACACTAATGATTTCTATAATATACCAAAGCCACCGCAAACACATCTTCAATTTTCGAAATGTATTTTATAAACCTCGAACGGTGTAAGTGTATAGATCACCACGCGTGATCATCAGCAGCAGATTTTCTCCGTCGTACCTATAGGTACCTATAGGAACCTATACATAACACGTGAGTAGGTACTCGAAATTAGTATGTAATTTTAAAACGCACCTGTCGAATTGTCTCCGGCACACAACTCCAAGGACAAATTACATCTGACAGCAGTGTAAGTTTTTCAAGTCCTGTATCATATTATTTAATTTTACAACAACTATATTTATTATATATTATTTGGTATATACGTTCTGATTAAATATATTTTGTCGACTGTATACCTATGTAAGCGGTAAAAAATTAGTCACGTCGTCGCTCATAGCCTAGAATTATTTTCTACTTATATATGACTTAGATACCGCGTATGTGTAATACTGCTGTATAATATATCTAATTATGTTTTATACATTTTGTTTTTCTGTATATAATCCATTAATTATATAATAGTTGTTCAAAATTACTTATGCGATGAACCGATAATTTAATTAGCCATTATTACATCATACAGTTTAATTAATAAATAATATTTTACATGAATATACAATATACCTACATAGTATGCATACCTAGTGTACCTAACTAGATTTAATTGGTTGAAATATTTTGATTCCCGTTAACTGGATAAAGTTCAGTAACTCCTAGCTCTGACCCGAGGAGTTTGATCTTTAAACTCTTGTAGTTATGAATAATAATTAATAATTATTAATTTATATGGGCGTATATTTAAAAAAAAAGAATTTGATTTGCACATTTTTTATTTTTATTTTTTTCAAACACCAAATATTATAAATTTTACATATTTATATACGCAATATAATGCACGGACAATTTTACTAACAAAAACGAAAAACTCTAAAATAATATATATTAAATTTTTCCAATAATGTAAAGGTTATCTTATAAAATATTGGTCGCCATGTACTCAAGACTGAATAAAAAAACGTTAATTTTCACCAAAACACTGCACGCATTTCGACCGAGCTGATAATGACCATCTTGCAGGTTACGAGAAATCATAAACATAAAAATCATATAGGTACATGTTAAATATATTATTGTGTCGTACCTACCTACTACAGTCTTCTCCTTAATTAAGTCTTCGCAGCTAGCTTTTCGGCGCACCGGAGGCTTTATTATTATTGTTGTTGTTGTATTATTGCAGCAGCGTACATGCGACGACCGACCGCGTCATCGCCCAGACACAGCGGCGTTATTAATGCGTTAACGCGCCTACCTCAGTACCGCGCGCGCACCTAATGACGTATATAATATTATTATTATTACCCATTCGTTTGCTGTCGTCTGGGCTCGCACAATCCTTTAGTCGATTTAAAATTTAAAAAAAAAAAAAAAAAAAAACGTTATACGTAGGTACCTTTCAATAATATAAAATATAATAATATAACGTTTTACAGTTCTCTCTCACACAAGCACTGCACACTGTATACACCCGAAACCGGTTAATTACCGTCCCTCCTCCACACCACCGCTCATCAAACGCCATTCGTCGGCACGCCGTCGTCGTTTTCGTGTTGTTTATTTTAATTACACCACACCATGTCCGCGTCGTCGGGTCTCGCACAGTTCAAAATATCTATAGGTACATAATATTATTATTCTATATAAGATAGATTTTTGTGTGTACTGTGTGTGCGTGTGTGTATGTATAATGCATTCAATTATGTATAGGCACCTACCTAATATTATAATGCATTGATGGTACGTTCCCTTATTGTATGAATTCAATTATAACGTATTGATGACGACAATTTTATTAGCGATCGATGGGTATAGGTTATACAGTGTAGGTATGCCTACAGTGTAACGAGGCAACGCACCCGCTAATATCCTATACCTATACAATTCGCACAATACGAGTGGATTTGCTATGGCTGTGAATTTAATATAATATGATTTTGCGAGTCAATCAGTAATAAGTATAAATCACAATAATCTTAGTAATCATACCGCACATTTATGATTTCGACTCCAAATAAGCCGATCGAAAAAAATCGCACACTTATATAGTTATACTTATACCGGATCATTGCATAGGAAAGTACCTACCACAAACTAAGATAAGTTAAAACCACACTCTTGTTTTTTAATCTACCTACAGAACAGATGTATTATGAACATCGAAAACTTTTACAAAGTCTATATTAAAAAGTTTGGAAGAAACATTAAACTTGTTTTAAAATGAAAAAATCATTTATGTTTTTACGGATAAAAGATGCGAATTTGTTATTGCAACGCATAGGCTCAAATTGGGGGGCTTAGCACCCCAAGTCCCCCCAAAAAAAACCTAGGACATACAATTTTAATATGCTATATTGCAATGGTTGCCTTTAATATACTCAGCCCCCCCCCCCAAGTCAAAAGTTGAAATTGCGCCTATGCAACGAATAGAACGTATAAAAAAAATTCTTACCTACCAATAATGAAATTATTGCGATGAATACCTATTTAGTTAACAATTATATTTTATATTTTTTTAATAAAATAAAATTTATAATAAATTATATATTTTTGAGTGATTATAAAGTGAACATTTTGGACATAACTACCTACCTCAAAAAGTGTGCAGTTTTAACCTACTAAATGTGTGAGGTTTTTGGATTCAACAATAACATAAACAACAGAGGGCAGTGAATTATATTTTTATCATAGAAATTTTATTTTTACATTATTTTAAGTTATATTATACCTACCTATATTTAAAAATACATCCCAAAACCATACATTTTCTGGAAAAATTATTGTCTTTTGTTAAAGTAGTATAAAATAAATTTTAGCCTAGCTAGAACCTATATATGTATAATGTATATACAAACATAGTACTTAGTCATAAAGGTATAAGCATAAGGGTAGGTATTAAATATTTAAGCTTATCAAGTTTAAGTTCCGAATGTAATATATATTAGTTTTTTAAAGGACTTTAATTCTAAAAGTCATGCATGCTTCATTTTTATATTAGAGGTAATTATAAGTGTCTTACGAAATCAAGTGAGTATTATGAAATTTGATTGATCGAATAAATTGTAGTATTTTACCAATAGAGTTGATAGCAGTTTATTTCAAATAGGTTGAACATTTTTTCAGTTATTCAGATCAAACAAATTTGTCTATATAGGTACATAGTAGGTAGGTATACCTCTAAAGTAAAATATGAATCGAGCTCAAGAGCAACAAATAACGAATTGGAATCATTTACATGATTTTCCTTCCAACTGCAGTGAGTGCAAAGGTATGGTAATTTCATTGTTTTTATATTTTTCATAATTGCATGCAGACAGGTATACTAATAATTATTGTGTCAACAGTTCGTCCATTGCAGTTATTTTGTATTTTCGTGGTATTAAATAACTGTGTATAATATATCAGATTTAATTAATAGTCACACCATTACCTATATAATAGTTATGTATATAGGTAATAAAACATATTATATATATTGAATTTATATTTTTGTTTCTTTTATCACTTGGCTCATAAATGTCTGTGTACACTGTACATAAATAAATTATGTGTTTAGGACACTTAAATCAAATAGCATTGGTAGGTAATTGTTGCGATTAACAACCATTGAAAAGTGTATATTATAATATAATATATGTATATATATTCGATCAATATTTTAGAAAAGTGTACTTAAACATATATATAACAGTACTTTGATCGAAAATAAGTTTGTACCTATACTGCAATATAACAGTGTACCTATATAAATTCGGACGACGACGATATAAAAGCTATTATATTTGCGATGTTATTATTATACGCGTACAGCACCCTAAAAACGTGCGTCTATTACTATATTATATGGACAATATAATATATATATCAACGTCGTCCTCCTCGCCTACCACCCATCCACCATCACCCATCGACAACGACGACGACTTATAATAATAATAATAAATTTATTAGTATCGACCATCGACTGATATAGTATTGTCGAAACAAGACACGTCCACACGGGCGGTTTCGGCGTGCCGGTCGCGCCAGGAGAAAAGTGTTGGAAATGGGCGGCCGTTTGTCGTGACCAAACCGTGTGCCGATAAATCAAATTTCGTTATTAATAACAGCGTTTATATAAATATATATTATTATTATACGTGTGCGCGTGCTTGTGCGCTCGATGAGTCAGGTACACGTTCTTCGAATAAATTGTGTTTACTGCTCTGGTAGTTATGATAAGGATATTATTATATCCGCGCGTAACTCTTTATATATCATATAATATAATATATTATATATTATAATATGTATAATGTATATAATAGCCAAAAGGTATTACACAGATGAACATTTAAAAACTGTTTGAAGACCTCTGATGGTTTTTGCTCGTTGTAAAGCTGTAGACGTCAACTATAATAATTTGTCTATATCTATTAAAATCAGTTATAAAACTGCATATTTTGTATATGGTTTTCGTTTAGTATACATCATAATAAAATTCATACATATCCCTTATTGATTATCCTTGAGAACCTATTATATAAGACGAATTTAAAGATTTAATATTCTCGTTATTAGTATACTAATTTTATAAAAGCCAATACCTATATAGCATTCTTTATAATTTCTCTGCGAGGTTTACTCTTTCAAATAATTATATTTCTAACGTAAGAATGTTACGTTATATAATGTATGCTTTATAATTTATTTAGGTAGGTACACTAACACTATAATAGTTATAATGCTTAATATTTTGTTTTTTTTTTTTAAATAATATGTTATTATAATCTGTATTCACACTTCACCAAACTCATCAAATAATAAATTAGTTTTACTAGGATAATGACTATATTTTATTCCGACGTATACAAGTGTAAAAAATTAAAACGGTATAGTTTTGAATAATGTAGGTACTTCGATTGGAATCTCAAAAACGAAAAAGCCTCATTATAGTCACCGGTTTGTTGTCGTGAGAAACATATGGAGCCGTAGCAAATGTTTTGTTTTTCACACAGTCATTTGTCCTCTACTTTATTATAATAACATGTGACACTCTACCGGACGAGCAAATTACACGGTAAATGTTTTAAAACTAATATACCTACGCATTAGTGTAAACTAACAGAACCGTAAAAAACTACTATATTCATTTGGATACAACGTACATGAAATCTAATACCTAACTAATAAAAACATTTCACGATCAGAGAGACTTAAACGATCGGTTGTAAGGTTAACGAGTTAATATATATCAACTGGTACATAAGAATACTGTAAAAACTAGTAGGTAAAACATTCATGTTACATCCTATAACAAAATTGAAAATAACAATAAATAAAAAATTAATTATCCACACACGTTGGTCTCAATCGAGTAAACATGAAGTATTTTCATTTAAAATAGGTAATATCTTTTTTACATAATATTATATTTAATTGGAATCATTTTAATATTATAAGCAGTAAGTATTATATAAATAGTACACTGTAAACGTAATATTATACACTATACTGTTTTAAAATTCCATTCCATTTTAAATAGCTATTAAAATTGTGGAAAACACGAAAGTAGCTACCGGCTTGAATTAAGGTACTTATATAATACAGCCTATTCTTTTCTTGTAACTAAATGATACACTCTTCAGAAACAATTCTATAGGACGGTAGGTACATGTGATATGCCAATAATGTATAAATTATATTTTGGACCATGTTTTACGCCGTCGGTCCGAATTATTATCCACTACATAGAACATGTAGAAAATAATTATCCACTAATTATTACAACTACATAAAAAGAATATTTAATTATATTCTACTTAATACCGGTCTAAAATAAATTACATAGCATATTCATATACAAATATAATAAGTGTGTATATACACACATATTTATATAGAAACCAGAAAGTTATTATTAGGTGCATTTATGGGAAACATACAGATTTACCCCTTAAACAAACAACGCATAAAGGTTGTGAAATGTGTACAAACAACAACTAGCTGTCTACGATGTTGTTTATTTTAAATATTTTATTAGCTATAATGATAGTCCATCAGTTTGAAATAACAGTAAATATAAAAAATAATAATATTTGGTAAAAATTCGATTGGCGTACCTAATAGTTCAACACTTCTTCCACGTAATATTACTTTGGGTTGGCGTAGAAATAAAATTACAACCTATCTTACATTTATCACAGTGGTGCCTATATATCAGTGTATAATAATAGGAAATCGATTTCTTATTATAATTTTTAATAATAAAAAGAAAGCCTTTACAATACGTAGAACGATTTAATAGGGTAATTATTTTTCTACATACCTACCGTCCCAATTTATTTTTTATCCATATATTCAATGAAAACTAAAACTGTATATAGAAACAGAAACTCTATTCTACCTTCTTACAATAATATACTATTATACTGTGCGGCCATCAAAAATCCAATAAATATAATGTTTGTAAAATACCGTTTTGTAATTAAATTAGTTTAATAGTAATATGATGGCAGATAAATAAATATATATATTATACACCTACGAGTAACTGTTTTATTCATGTTGATATATTTTAGCTATAATACAACATTATACAATTATACATACCTTTATAATTATCATATAATTGAAATTAATTAGGTTAATCAATTTAATATACAATCATACAAAATATGTACAAATATAAAGTTTATGTCGTCTATATATATTGACCATAATAATCGTTGTACAACAACGAAAAATAATAACTTTAAGAAACATAAATTGCGTGAGTTATTACATTTTTCTCTGGTGACCATATAGTATCTATACATATATAATAATACTATACGATTATAGAGGATGATTTACTGCGGCCGAGAGAGAACATTGGATGGAATTTAAAGCGAAGTAAATCAAAATTCACTTAATTTAAAAATGGTTATAGTAGACAAACAGACGAATTTAAGTTGTACAAGATTATCGTAAATCAAATTTAAAGGAACATTAACTATAAGACATAAGCCAAACTGCTGTATTTAAAACACTAAACGTGAAAATAAAAATATATAGATTTAACTTTCTGTCACTATATGCAGTAAACGGAATTTTATGAGTACCTACGATATACGTATATAGTTACATTATAATATAGCATGTAATATATATTAAATATATATAAAGAAAAAATATATGAATATTTATATATATATACATATATATTTATGGCTATACATAATACCTATCACATATCATCGAGACTGAAATTGTATATACAATTTATTCGTATGCACCTCAAGCCCGAAACACATTAATTTGTATACCTATTGGCTATTACCTATATATATAACATAACTGAATATAAGAAATATATAGGTATTCAATATTGTTACCATAATTAAATCGTTTTGAAAACGTCGAATCTTCTAAAATTTAAAGTGTTAATATAGTTAATACCTATATGAAATCAATTATTCATTATACAGCAGAAAAAATACAGTAAGTGGAAATAGTGATATTAACTGAGCTATAATTCATATTATATATTATGGTGATAACTCATGTGGAGATTCATAAATATTGAGTATTAGTATACTGGTAATTTAGTTTACCATAGTACCACACCGTAGAAATTGGCTGTAGATCGCTTGAATACAATCTTGTGGCGATTGTTGTGTTAGAATTGACCAAGTTTAAAGGTCCGTAATCTTTTTAATTTTTGTTTATAAATATAATGTATTTATTTTGTTTTATTCACTTATTAATTACTATAGGTGTTCATACATTTTTTTTTTAGTTTCGTTAAATTTTCAAAAGATCTATACAGACCTATAAAAAAAGGTATAGGCATTTTATAGGTCTATGCGAAAAACATCGTACTCACCAGAGGTTGCTTGGCTTGATTGCAGCCGACATAGATAATTTTACAGGAATGCGAGTGAATAGAAAATTGCCACTTTATACCGGATATCAGCGAACTTATTTTGATTTTGTGATTCGGTGAGTGTGAACTGTAAATATTTATGAGTTCACGCATTCTATAAATTGATCACTAATGCCATCCGGATATAATATAATTGATATATACATGCTATAGCGGTCTGTATATAAGGGTTTGATAGATAGGTATATATTATGTGATGTATATTATATAATATATCCACGTAATAATGTTATATAGGTACGTACGTCGTATTTTTTTTTTAAAAAGTCGATTGATGTCTGTATTTACTTTTATGGGACATATATTGGTATTAAATATTATTATGTGATTAGGCCAACGAAATACCGAGAGGTAAAACAGTCGTGACAGCGAAATGCCATATCAAAAGAGGTAATAGGTATAATATATTATAGTGTATTGCACTTAATTTGCGTTTTGTGTGACAGGAATGTAACTTTTTGCCAACATTTAAACGAGGCATTCGTTTATATGTATATAAATAGGTACAACTACTGTATAATGATTTGATCGATCGTTGTATGCGCAATTATATATCGTTACACGCTGACGAAACCCTTAGCTATACTGGACTTGTCCGAATGTAAGTGCGTGATAGTGTGTGGGTCCGCGGGGGCGTGTACATAAGGTGTGATGAATATAGGTAGGCACCTACTTTGAATCAGCAACTTTTTTTCGTTGTCACGTTTTATTTTGTATTTCTTTACTGCACCATAATATAACCACCGTGCACTGATGGGCTGACAAAAATAAATTGTATGCAGGATATGATGATTTCGTTTTTTATAACTATGCCCCAGACGATTAAAAAGAAAATACGTACCTACCTATAAATAGGTGAATAGTTTAAACTTTAAATGATGCTCGTACGTATAGGTATTATAATATGTAGCTTAATCCACGAGAAATTAAATTTAGTTTCATTTGAGAAAACATTTTATTGAAAATAATAATATAGTGTATTGAACGATGTATATCCCGGGTTGACGGGTTTCATAAACAATCACTGCCTAAACACCTAAACATTTAATGTATCAATATATAGTGAGCTAATGGTCACTTAAAAATGATTTATATAGGGACTCACGATTGGTTCATTCAATTTTAGTTAATCGTTAAATTAATAATTTTTTCATGCAACTCGATATTAGTAGGGAACTACTAGTTAGGTAAGACTCTTATATCATATTATGGATTTATTAAAATCAGATTGCGGGCCCTCAACCTTATTCCAAAAATATTACAGTCCTCTATATATATACCTATTATACGACAGTACATAATTTATTTGTTTTGAAATCCAAGTGTTAAGAATTCATTTAAATATCAGCCATCAGTATACATATCCTCGAAAAATTGATCCTATAAGATAACTTATTTTAAATAACAGATGGTTTTGTTGATTTTTTTGATTTTGAACAGTATACATTGCTGAGTACGCAGTACACGCCTAATATTATAATAAACTTGTAACTCGGTGACGGTAATAATATATCGCTGATAAAAAACCTCACTTAGCGGTGCTTATTTTATTATATACGAGTCTAACGCGACATCCAACGAATATTAAATGCTAAATATTATTAATATTAAGACGATCGCTCTACTGCAGCAGCCTACATAATATTATGCACTAATCACAAAATAATAAATTTACACAATAATTATTACAACCATGCGTATAATATAGGTACATATAGGTATATACCTATATACGACGCCGGTAACATTATAATATAATAGGAACGCGTCATAACAGCTATTTTTATATGACCGTCTACCGCGCCGCCGACGGTTAATTTCCCGTCACCGCCGCCGCCGCTCGAGGCGTCTACGTTGCTTCTTCTTCTTCTTCTTCTTCTCCTCCTCCATTTTCGTCACTCTCTCTCGCTCACTCTCACGTGCCCGTCAAACAACTCTCCGATCTTTTGTTAGACGTTATTAAATTACACGTACAATTTACTCCCCCGCGTAACGGCCGGCCCCGACGATTGTGTTGTATTTGTTTCCTTTACCCCGCCCCCGCCTCTTTATAGTTTACAATACTATAATACCTACATGCCGCATCGAGGTGTTTAATGTACGGGACAGGTCCTCCACCAGGGCTGCCCAAAATATACATCACCCTATACATATACCTGATAACAGTATTATATTACGATAGGTACTTATTTGTTCATGTAAACGGACCGGTAGTCCGAGTACAATTGTCCGTACTGCAATGTACATCATAAAATTATCTGCTGCAAATGGTCGCGATAACTGCAAGTCGGTATATTATAATGATATGCTTATATAGATACAAGTGCATTATTTTATTCTTCACGCTCTATATATTGTGTGCACAGAGTGATCAGTGATATTATATCTGAGATCTAACAGTAAACACGCTCGTTAAATCGAAAAGTATTGACGTTTTTGGAAATTATTTTTTTTTTTAATAACCCGTGTCCATAGGCTCAAATAGCGTTTGGGATTTGGGGGGGCTAAAGCCTTTTTTTGATAATATTGAATAAGCTCAAGACAAAATGTAGGAAATGTTTGGGGGGCTATGGACATTTTTGGGAGGGCTTAGCCTCTAAATCCCCCCCCCTATTTGCGACTATGCCCGTGTCCCCTGCACAATACGACGTTTTTGATGGTTATTATTTCTAAGTTTTTAATTTTTTAAACCACGGCATACATTTTCGATTTCATATTCCCAGATGGAATAATATGGTATTTGTGAAAAGTTTAGATGAGTGCGGTGAGGCACAAGGTTACACCCCGCAAAATGTCGGTCGACTATATGCTCCGTTCGTAATAATAGTAATAATTTCAATTTAATCCTGATAAAAATACTTAACTGTTCATTCGAATTTCAAATCGTATGCATATAAAAGCTATCATAAAAGTATTCTGCTTTGGAACACGAAAGAAAAATGTCATTAAAAAAAGTCAAAAATATAACTTTTTTCAAATTGTTGTTTTGTAATGACTTTAAATCATTCACAAATCAATATTAATAGACCCTTTTCGAGATATGGGTTTTCTGTTAAAAGAACCATTGAATATAAAATAATTATGATCATACATCTTATGCGTTGTAGCTGGGAAAGCGGAAACATTGTACCTAATTAGTTAATATACCTACTGGTCAATGGTCATCTATAATCTCTCCCTGCCAGATATAGGTAACGATCAATTTATTAATACGATAATAATATCATTAATTAATTGAACTATAATTTTGTTTTGATATATTGAAACTATCACTTTTTGTGCAAGGCGCTTGATCTTCGTTCCAAATTCTAAGCTATTGCGGGGTCTTAAATCCTCAGATTGAAGTCATCTATTGTGTTGATCGATGATTCGTAGAGGCCAATATTTATTGAAGAGGATACTCCACATCCTAACTTGTTTTTTATTAGAGATTACACAAAAACCATAAATTTAGTGAATGGAAAACGTGTTGCTTATATTTATTGTAACGGCTAAATTTGATTTTTATCTGTTGATAAAACATCATGTTTTGTGGAACAGATTAATTATAATATAATATCAGAGCTCATTTTTAATTAATATTTTCTATAAGATTATTATCGAAGTGAATTATATAGTGGCGTAGCTACATGTGGACCATTTTTTTTCAGGGGGGGGGGGGTTTGCAAAATATTAAATATCTCACTTTAAAATCGTTTTCATTGTAAACAAATTATATTGTAATATAATAAAAAATATATATGCATTAAAAAAAAACATAAAATGTGTCTTGGAGGGGGGGGCGGAAGCCCTATGCTCCTCCGCCCATAAATACGCCACTGGAATTATATAATAAGTATAATAATTAACGCATTTATGTTTCGAGTGAAATTTTTGCAAATTTTTATGAGGGCATCATCGAAACAAAATAAATTACTATTTACATTATCATAATTATAAAACAGGCCAATTCCTGCTGCAACAGTACGCGCACTACGGTTCACGACGCCACTTTAGGTAGGTACATAATAATATTGTTTGTTATTCAGCACTTTCTCGCGCGTAGGTACCTAACATAATATTATACTATGTATAAGTACGCCGGTATATATACATAGACATATTTATAGTATATAGCGCGCGCGGTGAAATAGTATATTAATCATAACAATATACACGTCAAAACGATTTCGTCGTCCACAATAGCCGCCCGTACGGAGTATAATAGATTATAATTTTTCACTGAGCAAAACCAATTACGTATATTTTATATTCCTATACATACAATATATGTATCGTTAAAAGAATAATATGTAAAAGAAGGTAGGTAGGTTGAACCTAACCGATGGAGTGAGGGGGGCCATAATATATCTCGCCTCTTAATATTATTCTATATGTCTTATTGTTCCGACAGTATACAACATAATAATGTACGCTCAAGCAGGGCTTATTTTATTACTTGATGGTTTTTGACACATTGTTTGCGTATTAAGCTCTAAATGAAAAATACTGTGCGGTGATGTCCGCGAGATGATGCATCAAACCGAAGTCATTCGTGCTCATAAAATATAATCCTTAAATAGTAACCATGGGTTAAATATAGTATAGGGGTCCGTGTAAAATTGGACGATTCCATTTTAAAAAACCTTTTCAAGAAACAAAAAGAAACGTCCGGAGCTATCTGGTTTTTCAACGGAAAAAATCTGATAGCTCCCACTTTACATGCGATATATTTTCTTATACGGCCGATGGTCAAATTTGCCTCTTTCTTGCACAAATATACTATTCAAATTGTTCTCAATTGAAAATAGCCAAAAAACCCATAATTGAGAAAAATGGAGTTGTCTCGTAATAACGACCTATATATGTACGGATTGGACATTTCGTTTCAAAATCATAATTTATTTCTAAATTGTCGTGTTGTTACTTTTGTTTTCGAATTACTTTTGTATACATATAAATCTCTCAACAGAATATTATATTATTATTTTTAATTGTTTCACGACAATTCAAAATCGTCCATGGGTATTTAATTTTGTTGTGTTTATTTTATGATATTCATCAATATAAGTACGTCTTTTTTCATCTAATATAAACAGAAATGTTCGTAAAAATTTGTTTCGGCAAACGGAAATTATTTCGTTTTTCACTAATTTTTTAATTATTAAATTTAATTATATTTTATACAAGTATGCTATAGCCTATATCGGCTGTGAAGACAGACACACCGTCTCCGCTCAGAATCGTTTTAAATATAAAATGATTTATCATCGAATTCAAATTTAACACATTCATTAAAATGGCAATATGACATACTCGAAGACTACTGCACAGTAAATCGTGGTACCCACTTATCCACATTTAATTTTTAATTTAAAAACACAAGTATAAATTGACCACTTGAATACAAAAAGTAATATTATAATTTTACTTGTGGCGTAGCCATAGGGAAATACTATGGTAGTTTTTAAAATTTGTAATCATTTTTCTTAAATATGAACCAACTTATTTTATTTAATAAGTCGATGGTACCCGATTACATAATAGAATATTGACCACGAGTTGCACCTCCTGCCGTGAGAATTTGTGTACTAAGTACCTCGTATCTTATTATTACACACGTTTATTATATTGATATAGAAACTTCTCAGAGTTGATTTAATATATATTATTTTCAGAAGAAAGTAATTTTCCCAATTACCGCTGTAGTTTGTTTTAGTAGGTAATAATATTGTATTCGAGCAACTACTCCAATTTGCTTCATTATGGAATGCCGAAAACAAAATATTTACGTCGGACGAATTATATTAAGTACCTATAAAAATATCTTACACGTCGAACAAGTTTGTTATTCGATTACAAATATTTGAAGACTATTTTATTTTTCAATAATTAGAACATTGTGTAACACGAGTTATTTGTTGTAAAATTGAAGAATGATGGGGATTTCAGAACAGGTTTGACTACTGAAATTGATTCGAATATTTTAATTAAAAAAAAAAAAAATAAACGCACGGAGATTTATAATGTGTTTGAAACAAACGTTCGGTATATACGTATTGTATCTGTTTTCGAGTGATTATTATTATTATTATTCACTAGGTTTTTTTAAATTAAAACCGCTTCTAATAAATCAATTTGAATAAGTATGATTAATTAATATCCCAATAGGTTAATTTTGTTGTTTTCACACGTTATAAAAACACATATAACATATAAAGAAATTCGTTTATCGTTTGTAGAGCAGAAGTTATATATTCACGGACGATTATATTATTATTATGTACGAAATAATAAATAACGATATTATTAGTTTCTGCGATAATCGTTATACGAGCTTATACATCTACTGTATACAAACGCATAAAAAAAAATAACCAATTGTTTAGTGGAAAAACAATATAGTAAACTTCTATACCAAATAGCTCAATCTATTATCGTATTCTGTTTTTAAACGGCCAATCTTAAATAATATCGCACTGTAAGAATCTAATACGCACCGCAAATGAAAATATTATTATGATATCATCACATCATTGTTTTGGGCACAGTGCTCACTGGTGGAAATGTGTATTAAATTCCAATTTGTAATTCCACATACCGGCAGGGTGCCATCCGTCATTCCCTCATGAGTTATGATCAGCTCTGACGACCAAAATATAATATAAATGCCGAATCACGAGTGGCTAATGATTTTCACCAGCTGTACATGCCCGCAGGTACCTATATTATTTAGGCATATTATTATTATGTCGTGAGAAGAGGTTTCCGGAGAAAAATTCTCCCGCAGATGTCTCCGTCTAATTTTCTATCTATATACCTAATTTAATTCACGTTTAATAATGCACATCATAATATTATTCTACAACGGAGTAGCGCGGTGGTGCGTCATTCGGAAAATCGGAAAAATTGTTACACCTTCTGCACAGAAATATAATATAATATGATATCATTCTAATTTATTCTAATTTATTAAATGTTTAATGGTTATTGAATGTTTGAGCACATTGTACCTTTTTGGTAGTACGACCGAGCACACTTGAAATTTGAAATATCTCAAATATTACTCATTAACGACCGATAAAATGTAATAAAATGTATTATATTGAGCACGTTACTACATATCACGTGCAAAGTTGTAATTTTATATTTTATTTAATAGAGAAAAGTGCAAGCGTCATATCACAATTTATAAGTTTATAAAATACAGTTTTGTTAATATTTCTTATGATATATTATATATATAGGTACAAACGGGGATATAGACAATTCACGTGATTAATATTAATGGTTAATTTTGTAAGTCGTAACTGATTATAAAAGTTACAGGATTCCTATGCCTACTTACCTACAACTGTAACTTGAATAGCTGTATAACTGGTTACAAGTTACGTGCAGTAAGCAGTGTTACAGTATAGTTAATAATTTAGTTGTACATAAATTACTTAATGATTTTTGCTGATTTGTTCAAGAAAATAATTTCTATAGCTACTATAATTAATGTATATATATTTCAATAGGGGGATAATGAGATAAATGTTTTAATGTGAGTTACCACTAAAATGTAAAAGTGTTAAGATTTAGTTTTATTAACACATTGGTTACAAAATATATAATAATAGCTATGTTATAATAAAGATGATTGAAATTGGCAGCGTTGGAACAAAAAAAATAAAAAATACTTATATATTATTAATAAAGAGCATGCTTATTCATAAATCATAATACTAAAAATGTTGCTCAGATAAGGACCGTGCTCAATCGTGTTTTACCGTAGGTAATTTATAGGTACCTATAGGTTTATAATCGTTTGATCGTTTAAGTATATTTTAGTTTATATTGTCTATTACAACTGTTGTACCTACTACTCAATTAGACGCGTTTATTGTATTTATTTTTTATTCCGCTGGCTTAACACCTGTATACTGTATAATATTGTTTTAATGATAGTACATATTTTATTAAATTATTGTATTATTTCACTTCTATAGAGTTTTTTTTTTTATAAAGTTATTACACAATAATAATTGTGCCAGGTGCAGTACCTATATGACGTATAATCGGTATAGGTACATAATAATATGTGATGGGTATAATTTAGGAAGAATATTTGGCGCGGGCTCATTGAGAAATCAAGTTCACCACTCGTCTTCATCCGAATAATAATATTATTATAAAAAACGAACAGCGGTCGGCGGATATATAACGAACGCGTGCCTATATATAGGTAATATAGGTATGCTGCGGGCCCCAGCACAATGGTATATAGTATATACTGTAATGTGTAATATTATTATATTATTATAATATACCTACGCTGCATCGAACACGAGATAAATAATTTAATTGGGTTTTTATACAAAAAATATCGACACATCGACACGCGATAAATGAGAGACGGTCTTGATAACCGTTTAGGTGCGAATGGTGCAATAATAACATCGTTCACGCGTTTCGTGCGTTCTTCCGTCGGTTATTTGCTGGGACTATATCTACCTATAGTATTATAATATATCGCATTATAATTATTACGAGAGAACCTCATACTTCACACTCATACACCTATGGACCTTTCATGTACGCAGCCATTTTAGACTTGTCTGAATAGGTTTCACATGCGTTAAAAATATAGGTACTGTAAAAACAACTATAGTAAGATGAAACTGTCGGGAAAACTGTTTGATGATAAAAAAAAACAGAAAAATACCCTATTATCATTGAGTAAGTATAATAATATATTGTATACTAATTGTTTATAATATAAAATAATATTATACTCAATGCTACAGGTACTTGATGCGATATTATATATTATACAATGTTTTGAAAAAAATGTTTCTCGCTTATTATTTTTTAACCGTGGGCCGTTGTACAAACTGAAAAAATAATGTCTTGTTAACACTTACTATGTATATAACGAAAAACTATAATTTCGATCTAGTATCGTTTTTCAAACTCCAACAATAATCATTATTGTTAGGAAACATAAAGTTTAAAATATGCTTATGACTCAATAGAGTTAGGTATAGGTACTGTGGTGTTACATATATGGTATATGGTCGTGATTGCCTTATATACAACCAAAATGAAAAAAATAAAAATTTCATTCAATTAATCATGGATATATATTTCTGAAGCAAAATATTATTGGGAGTATTTCAAACTGTAAAAATCAAATTTCGACCAAGTAGTTTATTAGTTATGGGTAGGGTTTTAATGTTTTATATTGTGTGTTGAGGTAGAAATTCGATTCACTTATTGGAGATTAATAGTCTGTTTTTATTTTGAATATCTTAGAGATTTTGAAGATTAGGTACCTAAGTATAATATATAGAAATTTCATAGGTCATTTAATTAAGTTTATTTGTTATATTTCATATTGTATACTATTTTTTTTTTATTATTTGTTCTGTTTTATTTTTTGTCAACGAAAATGTTTTTTATTTTTTTATTGTACTTGATCCCGGTAACTTTGACCATTAGCTATTATGGGGGTTGTGATTGGTAAGGTTGGAATGGTTAGCGTCGGCCGTTACTTACTCTCAGATCACGGCGTGACTGATTGCTGCCACCGCGCCAAGCCATATATTTGATTTTGTTGGATGCTTATCGTTCATCGACAATCGAGATCGTATTTTATATCTTTAACCTATACGTTATCGTTCTTAAAATGTTTGTACTTAAGTGAGTGAGAGTAGAATATTAAACTAGTGGCTTATGAGCTATAACAGTACTTACTTAAAATTTAGATAAGCTGAGTGTATAGTGGACTAACGATTTGCGGTGTGCCAATTCTGAAGTACCATTCCACTACGGGTTTTGATGAGGGTCTCCGCATTTTATACAACTTATCTATATTTTAAATGATTTTCCATTATATTTATTATGACCCCTAATATACTATAATATTATTCTAGAATATTCTAGTTTTAGTATATTATATTAAACATTTTATTTCGGCCGAAAAGGGAAGGGTTCGGTTTTGGTCGAAAACGAGTCGTCCCCGATAAATTACAGCATAGTATTTTGACGACAACGCGTGAATTACACATAGGACAACTTTAGACATTTATTTGAAAAATAATTATTATATCGTATCCATAATATATATATATATATACTATTATATAGTTATAATAATAGGCACATCATTTTCGTCTCGCGCGCGTATTGTCCTCTGAAATCCGCGCGTGGCAACGACATTATTAATAAATAATAATAATATATTGTTTTGTAATTGATTAACCGCACACTGCGCACATTACGCGCACATTATGGTACGAATATTAATAATAATATCATTAAATGAAAGGTACTGTGTGTTTGACGCGATAAAAAAAACGGGAAAAAATCACCGGCACGTACTCGACTGTAGCGATGGAATGCGCGTCGTAATTAAATACTCCACGGGCAACCCGTCATCGCGCGCACATATATTTATATTATATATATACTGATGTCGGCGTATATGTTGTCGAAAACGGATAGAAACATCGCTTCTATACACACATTGTACTACATTAATAATAATAATAATTATATATATATATAGTTACTTGGGCGGTGCCACGGCGTATAGCCTCGATTCGGCGCAGCAGATTTATAATATGCGGCGTCAATTTAACATGTAAAGGCGGGCTATTAATTGTTGTAGTCAAAAAGTTCATTTTTTATTTAAATTTTTCAACTTTAGTTAATCTTCTAATCAGAGTATTAACATGGTCTTGACTAGTTTAATCGACGATTGAACTAACTTAGCTTTTCTCAGCTGATTAGAAAATGTCCATCGAATTACACATTTTTTGAAATTTACCATTTTTATGGTTTTATACGCGGAAATATTAATATTAAAATAATTCAATACTATAATGATACAAAAATGTCTGTTATCTTTCTTGATAAAATAATTTTATATATATAGCTGATATATTTTAGTAGATTAGATGGGCATAATATTATATGACCTTAAATTGATACCTATATTTGATACAAAAAAAAATTAACATAATATGTTAAATTATTGATTGAGATTATTTTATAGGTATTTTAAATACTTAATTCATAATCATGTTAAGTAAAATAGGCATATATACACTGTGATAAAAGTTCAATAAAATTGTTTGTTGTAATTTAAGAAATCAGAAAAGCACAGTCACTCTTTGTGAGATCCACATACAGACATACTAAAAAAAAAATTAGACTAACTTTTTTTAAACTGAATTAAGCTTACTTAAGTTTTTCCATATTGAATTTTAACTTATCGAATTCAATTTATGATTTGGTTATCCTTCTAACTTATCGATCTTGTGTTCTCTTAACTTAACTAAAGGCACTTAATTATTTTCATTAACTTGCTCACCATTGAATGCGGTAGTCTTGTCTTCACTCGATCCGGTGGCGAATTAATATTTGCGAACTCGGTCAAAGTTTACGGGACCGTCGTCGCGGGGAGTACAATATTTGTAGCGCAGAACAACAACATCGACACTCGGCAGTATTATGTACTAATATAACAACGCGTTTAAGGCGTGTACCTATATATTATTATTAAAATTATGACGTGGTCTATTGTTTGGTCGCGCCAGGATAAGTTTTTTATTTACCCTTATTTTGAAGAAATTAATTTCCACGTACTTTCCTAAGCAGGTTCGTGTAAAATAGTATTGAGTATGCTCTTTGTTGACCGACAAGTACCTATCTTCTCTTATTTGTATTATCTAATTGTATAGCCTAGGTAAACACGATTTGAAAAATTACAACGAGTTATGTCAGATGTATAGGTAATATAAGGGGAACGTACGTGTAAGGGGAACGTACGTGTAAGGGGAATGCAAGCTTGGATTTGTAAGTGTATAATATAATATGTTGAATTAAATCGAAAAGCCTACCTACCTAAAAAGTGCTTTTTTTCTCTGAAATCTCGTCGCCGTGGTCGTCGCGTGCATAACGTACGAGTGTATAATATTTTATCGTATATTTGAGAACCACTGATTTGGACGCGACCGGTCGTACCGGCGTGTATCGTTACAACAAAAACAACAACAACAGCAACAACAATAAGTAAGCATAATATATAAACGCATTTATAGTATTATTATATATATATATATAGGTACGAGAACGGGACGGCCGGTAGGGTGGCGGGCGGAGGAGAGGTGTTGAATATTACGAGGTGTTGGGTGCCTGTCAAACGTACAACACACTTAATGTCTTCACACCGGCGGCGGCGGCGGCCGAGACTAATTGTAAAAGATGTCTTCATCGTCGCCGTAGCACCGCGGAAAACGTACGTACACACACAGATGTCAGAATAAAGTGGCTTTACACGTTATGTTGTTATTATATTATTATTATTATTATATACGAACCTCTTCTTCTGTTGCTGCAGTGTTGTAGTACACCTGTGCGCGCGAGTCGTCGTAAGTACATATATATATACAGCTCATGCCGAACGTATACTATAATAATAATGTATAACTGTGGATCGTCTGCTGCGGTATACAACTGCATGAGCGTTATTCTCGCGTTTTTTTTTCGTCGACTTTCCGTCGGAAACGATATAATTATTATTAAATTATTATCGCATCGAGGCGGTCCTCCTCCGGTGTTTGTCTGTACCAGCGCGGTATATAATATATAGTACCTATAATATATCTGTATGGCGAGCGGCGGTAACGAAATGGAGGAAAAAAAAAACGTTTTTATGCATCCATAAAAAAATAAATGAAATAATAATAAATGATAATAATTCAACTTTTTTTTTTATTATTATTATGATTATTATTTCGTTTTATAATACAATCGTATACGTAATATTATAATAAAAACCTTAACGTAAAAACGCGTTTATACAAGTCATTCCGGAATAAAGGGATCGATGCACGTAAAATGTGTACTAATATATAGGTATACACGAGAGTACGATAGGAACGGTAGCGATCAAAAACGATAAGTTTTATTTGTTCTCTCTTCCGTCCGTAGTCTCTCTTTTACTGCAGTTTGTACACCGCGACAACGCGGGCAAGGGCCAAGAGTCTGTCTACGACAAGTGGACGAAAACAATAAGAAATCATATATTCTATACACAATAATAATTATAATATAATATAATAACATATAATATTATAAAATATGTTTCTTCGGACTCGTACACAAAACCATACGCAGGTATACAGTACAATAATATTATTTGAATTTACAGATAATATGCGCCAACAAAAAATTAAATGGATACCTATACATATTATTTCGTCCACGGTGTTTACAATATAATAATATATAGTAATCGCTATTATAAACGTGTCTTAACTAAATTACTTACAATTTCATAATAATAATAATAATAATAATAATAATATATATACGACAATTATTATTATATACAATGTGTTAACTTACGACATAAACATATAATAAATATTATTGACTAGATTTTTGTTATACTTACTAATGGGCTGTTTATAACGGACGGGGGTTAATATATAGATCTGTACAGAGAACAGTAAATAAATAACACGACGTTTTACAATATAATAATGTATATGATATTAAACCACGTGGATTCCAAAGTAATTTCGCAAATTGCGTCATCAATATATAGGTACTATAATAATAAGGACGGGGTTCCCTCCTCGCGCTGTCATCAAATCGCAGTCAGGTGGTTCACGAATATAATAATTGTATAACAAATAATAATGATAATAATAATAAAAATAAATAATAAAAACCAAGTTATTAACAATAGTCAAAAATCGCGTGTTTGTCGTTGGATCAAATCTCGGTTGCACTTATTTATAATAGGTACGTACTAGATAGGTACCTACTGTAATATGAATACCTACCTATAATAATATAATATTATAATGCTGCACAAAAACGATTCAGACTTGATTGAAAAATTTCGAAAATAATAAAAAAAATGTGAATTAAAATTCAATATCGTAACGCTTATTATAAATTATTATGTTTTATGTACGACGATCTATTGTTCACCTGCAGCCGAGTGTTATAATATATTTTATTATACGATATACACTTATGCTGCAGTCTTTAGAATAAAAATGAAAGAATTTAAAGAGAAACGTAATTTTTACAGATAAATTATTATAATACAATTATAGGCCATCGGATCTTCGATAAAATTAAATATCTAAATTTTACAGTCGAGTCTCGATAACCTCGATACCTCAAATTTTTTTTTCACCCCTCGTGGTGTTAAGTTGTGTTTGAGCTACGTATACAACTCATATAACAACATAATATTAAGTCAAATGTATTGTTATTCACTTTGAGATTTGAGTTATCGGGACTCGACTGTATAATATAAATAATATCATATAGGAACCTGCGATGATGATGACGATGATGACGAACGACGACGACGACGCTTATGCAAATTGACGGTGGGAATGTGTGTGATGAGGTACGCGGGAGGGAGTTCACACTTTATTGTTGTTGTTGTTGTTGATGTTATTGTTGTTGATGTTGTTGATGTTATTGACGTGGGCGGCGGTGATGCTGAACGGTCGATTGCCGCCGGCCAACAGGGATTCGATGCTGAACGGGTTCAGGCGGCGGGCCTTGTCCGCGGTGGCCGTCGACGACGTGGTCAGGTTTAGCAGAGGTGGAGGCGGCGACGATTCGCCGTCGGCGGCCGGTGGCCGCCTGTACAATCGCCCGCCGCCGTATTCGTCGTCCGAACTACAGCTGTCGTTGCCACGGCAAGCAGCGGCCACAGCGGCCACCGCCGCCGCCGCAGCAGCAGCTGCGCGCGCGTACGGCGGCAGTCCCTCGTCCTCGTCCTCGTCCAAATCGTCGTCGTCGTCATCATCGTCGAACGTCGTACTCGCGCTCCGCCTGTGGTGTAACATTCTGTGGTGGTGTTGGTGTGGGTGTTGGTGGTGATGGTGGTGCAGGAGGTGGTCCTCTTCGCCGACCACGTCGATCTCCTCATCCCGGCTCGTCTGTCCGCTGCAACAGCTTGACGAGTCGTGGAAAGACAGATCCATACCGGCGTTCGAAGATCCACCGACTCCGTCCATTCCTCCGCCGACCACTCCGCAATCCATCTGGCCGTGTTTTTTGGCCGCATCTATACGAACAAATAAAATATGTCAAACTATAAATAATTCGACTTCGAGATATGATTTTTACATCCTAACCACCAGATATTAGGTATTGCGATTTGTTGTTGTTGTAACCGTCCATATTATGTTACGTATACTATATATTATATACCTAACACCAGTGGCGTCATTTGTGGGATGGAAGGGTATGCAAATAATGCATCCCATGATTTTTTTTTAACACACTTTTTGTGGAGATCATATTTTCATAAAATTATAGTATAAAACAAATAACAATAATTTTGTATTTTTTTTTTGATTTGTCATAATATTTTGTGGATCACCAATACAACTATAGTTTATTTATAGTTCTATAGCAATAATTTTAACATTGCCTGTTAGACCTGCTTCCAATGAACGCTTTTTTTCGACATTGAAAAGAGTGAAAAGTTATTTGCGCTTAACTATGGGAGATAACAAGTTAAGTGATTTAATGGTTATTGCAACTGAAAAAGAAGAAGCTGATACACTAGATCTTAATGAAGCAGTTGATAGTTTCACCAAATTAAAATCTAGAAGATTTCCTTTATTGTAAATTGTAATTTATTAAATTATATTTAAATATACATTACTTATTAATTATATATTATTTGATTTATAGATATTTTTATATGAAGCTTTATATATAGCTGTGGTGATCCATATAATATTGTATTAAAACAAACTAAAAAACATTTTCGTTACCAAAATTATTATTATTATTATTACCGTGCAGTTATTATATTATATTATCATTGTGGGACTACGATTTTTTCAAAAACAAAGAATTATGATAGGAAAAAATACACAATTTAATGAAATGAACCTAAATAGTTTCTATTATATTCTAGTATCTAATATATATTATAATAGCGTACTACATCGCGACAAATTTGGATTTTATTTCCATTAGGTAGTATTCTACAAGCGTGTATTATAATATTATATGAGCCTAATTTATTGAATTGATGTGAAAATCGAATACCAAATACTCATACACGCACACGGGCATAACTCATAACTCATAAGTATACTTATTTCTATTTGTATAAAACGATAATAATTTAGGGACCTAATATCACACTCCGCGAGCCGGATATATATCGTCTCGGTTTGACTTAATGTTATTAGGTATAATATAGGTACCTATATTATATTATCTACAGAACCGGACAATTCCATTGGCTATACATACCTATGGGTATGGCGCACACTTTTAAAGAGCATTTAACGAGGTCGTTTTGATTGGTTTTTCGTTTAGAACGAGTATCGCACCAAGTACAGTGCCATGAGAACATATTTTTCAATAACCGTATCGAAACACAATATGTACCATGCGGTAATCGTAAACAGTACCTATATTGTCGACTGCAGGAATTCAAGATGTGAATTAGACGTCGAAACAGTCAAATTGTTTTTTTTTTTTTATCCGAACGATTCAAAGACAGTATTAAAATAATTGTACGCCAATATAGAACCAGATGTCGTACAGTGTACAACGACCCTATTAGGCGTAATGTTATAAAAAAAAATCCTATTATATATATTATATCGTAGGTATGCACAGGGCCCCCACAAGAAGGTGCTGTCAGGGCCCATGAAGATGAATTTGTAATTTTTAAAATTTCGATACGAATACTTATTTTCTATTAAATAATATTTTATGATATAAATGTATAATATAAAATATTATAATATATTATGTTATTTTTGTTATGTTAATCCCTGTGTTCACCATAGAAATTGTGTATGGGATACCCGTTCGCTTATAATGGATTGGATTTTATTGGAAGTTTTGTACAGGGTCTGCCAATACATATAGTACAGGGGCCCTATTATACTTGATGTTTGTATGAGTATGTGTGTGTGTGTGTGTGTGTGTGCGGGGGGGCGGGGGGGTACTACATATGTATTATTTTCTAGATTGCTTAACGCTAATTATAAGAAAAGTATAAATTATAATATAATAGGTATTATAAAAACTATTTAAAAACTCCTAATAAGAAATTCGACACAGCGAAATCAGGTACAGACATACCTACAGCGATCGGCGGTTATATTATTATTGTACCTACATATCGCGGTTGTTATAATATACATGAATCTATAACAAAATCTAATAGGAAGATCTGAAAAACAAAATAACTTTTGTTCTACTTAATTTTTTTTTTAAAACTATTTGCAGACGTTTGCGCTACACGTATGTCGTATAGTATAACTTTTTTATTTTTATTTTTTAATATTTTTATTGTAAAAATATTTATTTAAGTTTATTTTTTTTCAATTGTTTTAAATCTTATTATATTTGATAAGTAGAGTTGATCCAGTGTCGTAAAAACCATTTTAAATTCAATAAGTATAAACATTTTATGATAATTTTTAAATATTTTTTAAAAAGTTATTACTTTTCAATTTAATGAGTCTTCCTTAAAAAAAAAAAATCAAAAATGTTATACCTACGTGTAGGGTACGAAGTGAATCAGTTAAATAAAAAATATTGATTAGAACAAAAGTTATTTAATTTATCGGGTCTTTCGGTTACAACCTGTATATAATATTTTATATATTATGTATTTACTATTTATGTTGTATCATATATGGAAAGCGCCACTTACTGTTAGCTTGCTGAGACTCCCATTCCTTGCGCAGCGTGTCCAAGTCAACGTGCACACCTTTGGCGGCCAACTTCCTCTGTTGTCGTTCCAAGCTCTTGAGCAACTTTTTCTGCCGTCGTTCGCGCTCCTTGCGCCGTAACTCGTCCGCAGGTATTGGTTCTCCGGAACAAGTCACCGGATGTGCGTTGTGGGCAGGTCGACCCGGACCCTTTTTGGTGTGTTCCTTTTTCCTCCATTTCGCTCGCCGGTTTTGAAACCATACCTGCAAAATCAAATTCGTTGTTTATACCGCAAGTATACCTGACCTATTGGCAAAACAAATTAACACCGGGAAAGCTGTCGACGGCTGTCGTGGGTTCCCGCGGGTTCCCCCCTACGTGGAGTCAGGATATTATTCGCTATTGTATGCATTTTCCCGACGTTTCGTATAAACGTTTTGCTTTAAATGAAGTGTATATGATAATATTAGTAGACATTTTACGTATACAGTCATATAGCAGCGTATAAAGTTTCAATAACAAAATTAATTTATTAGAAAAAGTGAAATGACCAATATAAAACTATATCTATATAATATTATCCCGAACCAGAAGGTACAAATTGTTTCCACCAGAGCGCCGATTTGTTAATTTGTTTTTTTAATACACAGGTTGCAGTTATATTATAAAGATATAATATAGGTGTTATATAATATAGTACATATTATAATAAATAATCAACAATGTAATAATATTTACCATTTTGCGAAATGATAAAACGGCTTCGAATAAGTATATACCTATTTCGGTAGGTACCTACACCAACAATGCAGATAATAAAACCATACGAAATCCGATGCCTTTCTATAAAATATAATAGATTTATATTGGCCGACACGTGCTCTTATCAATTTACCATATTATACGGGAGAAAAGCGCCCCAGAACAAATCGCCTTTAAATTCCATAATAATTCGTATAATATATATATATTTAGAAAGCATAGGCACTATGTGTATATAAATAGGTATATAATATACGCGTGCACTAAAGTTTATCGTCTATTTCTCGCCTCCAGCATTTGCGGTCCCGAAACCAGAACGTATTACACCCCAGGGACGTGTTCTGACTGTATGCTCCGGACTGCAACATGGTGGCGTAGATTATTTAACCATACACAGAACCGTTTGTATATGCGCTTTCCACCCCTCACGATAAAAAAAAAAAACGACTAACAAAAACCAACCCCTAGCTGGCTGAAACAAGCATCGGGAATGAGGTTCTAAATCAAAATATTGAGCGAAAAAGGGTGGATGCTCCAGGGAACTTATATATGAAAGATAAAAAAAAAATTCCTCGCGTGGGTACAATAACTCTACAGTGCGTATTGTATGTATATGTATAAAATAATATACATATAATGTATTATACTTACAGCCACTCTGGACTCCTTGAGGTCCAACCGCAGGGCTAAAGCCTCCCTCATGAACACGTCGGGGTAGTGGCTGGCCAAAAACGCCCGTTCCAGCTCTTCCAGCTGCCACGTGTTGAAGTTTGTTCTGGACCTTCGCCGTTTGTTGGCCAGGTCTTCCGAACTACCTGCTGCGCTGTCTCCGTCCACTCCACCTACACAAACGTTACAGTACATTATGTCTTAGTATGAGAAGTTAAAATATTTTAAAATGTCTATTTTTATATACACGGACAACTTAATAGTAAAAATACATTTTATCAGATCGCGCACGAATTAGATACTCCGACGGTTTTTCTTTGATTAGATGTTGCCATTTAAATTAGTCGTGCATTTTACAACAATACTCGTAATTATTATAAGGATTGGTGCATTGGTATTATGAATTTCCCTATATACATGCAGTAATTTGGTACGTCTTATTATATTATAGGTAATTCATGTCTATATTATACAACGTTATATTTTTATTATATTTCGTTAAATTCCTGTCTATTTTATTAAGTATACTAATATTTCATGCATGATATACGTTTCGCATGAGTAATCGAGTAAATTTTCGTTGATATTGAATATTATTTTTGATGATTGAAAATTATAAATTATACGTATAAGGTACCTACGCAGTGCGGTAGATATGGAAACTATATTATAAATTCGTTATACTGATTTCTCAAAAACTTCGAACATTATATGCTCATCGGTTGTAAGTATATGTATTCAACAATTTAATGTATTCATGGGTTATTGACATGCTGTACGAAATACATTTTTAATAACCAATATCGATGACATCAAAAATATAATTCTAAAGAAAATTATTCATGCATATTGTAAAATATTATGTTTATTATAGATAGCCTATGTGTAACCTATGCGTATGGTATGCACAGCGTGCACAAGTACCTACATATAGCTATTGTAGGTTTTACTGTTGTAAAACACTTTAAACCCTCAGGGTTTAGATTATTAGAGAATATTTTTTTCACATTCCGGGTGATTTGAACTATTTCGGAAACAGATTTACGCCACAGGGGAACGGTTGTATTTTCGATTACCGAAAAGTTGAAAATTGGCTTTTCCGGAGCTGGGGTAAAAAGTTTGATACACCGTAGGGCGTTAAAAACACACTTTCAAAGTTCTCGAATTGAAACATAAGTTTACAACAGGCGTATTGTTTACGAACCGAAAAACTGTAGATAAAAACTAATATACTGTATCTATATTTCCCCTCGCTGATCAATAGTACCAACGGGAACCAGTGCTGTATATAGCTATAATAGTATATATATATTATATTATGCAAGCCCGGGGGAAGAAAACCGCATATCGAGTTAAAACAATTTTGCAATCGCGTTATAAATCATGTCCCCGCGACATATGGCAATATTGGCCTGTACAAGAGAGAAACCGTTTCCACGAGGATTTTTATCTTGCATGCACTTCAGACGGTCGTAAATCATATAAGAATATGGAAAAACATAAAGACGAGACTAGATAATAGAATCGGGAGCGTGGAATCAGTTTTCTGGCGGTCCAAGAGGTGGCGGCAAGTGGGAGAAAATTAATTTTCGCCAAAACGGAGAGATGGTCTAAGAGGGGTCCTGGAGAGGAAAAAAAATATTTGTATAATAACCGAACCATAACCGAACGAATTGTTTTCATGTTACCCCGGTTACCATAATGTTGCAGAGACCGCCATTATGGCGACAGTGAAATTGCGTTAACTTTTATGAATAGTATAGTTGTAGCTGCCGTACGTACAGCGACGATTTTCGCTTCCAGAATAAATCTCAAATAAAGTAATTGAAAACTGGTCCATCGACACGTTTAACTTTAAAAACAACTTGTGTCACTTTTATATAGTACTAAATACTTATCATAAAGTCGTAAACATTGAACTTGCGGTGGTTGGTAAATAATAATATAATCGTTAAAGAAAATTCAATAGTTGAATTCACAATTCATAATTATAATAATTATAATATAGCGTTTTTACTGTCATTAAGTATGTTTTATAAAAACATAAAGGTAACAATTTTTGTGTACAGTCTCGTATGGCTGCGTATAATAATAAACATAATATTACAATAGACAGAATCGGTTGTATAATACGAATGTGAGATTTGAAATGAAAAAAATGTCAGATTATGTTCTTAGCGCACAGTTGTCGAAAATTAAAAATGTTGATATCGGGAAAACTTGTGTACCTATACAATATATGTAATTGTTTTAAAAACAAAATCTATACAAATATAGAATTTATATAATATTATAAGTACATACATCGTACCTATATAGTATATATACACGACCGAGTATATTATATACAGTTGACCAATGAAACGTCGTGTCTTAAGTGGAAGCAAATATAATGACGACGATGTGTATGTGTACGGGGCAGCTGTCACACGTTATAATATTATATATTTATTTATTATTATGTTTTTATTCTCTCGACCGGAGAGGAACGCGGGGGACGTGTAGCGCGATACGCGTTTCGGGTACACCGTGTCAAACGGATAACAATTCGTTAAAATTGAATTAACGCGTCCGCCGAAGACGACGACGACGACGACGACGACGACGACGACGGAGACTTAGACTCTCACGATAGGCGCTCCGACAAACCTTTCTCTATTGCCGCCGAAATGGCATCTCTAAAACGCGTCATGTCGTACAACACACATACATTACTATTATGTTATGAGACGAGTTACAGCAGGCGACAATGACGATAATATGACAATGGTAATAGAAAAATAATGGCGACAATAATGATTATAAAAAAAAAAAAAAAAACCGCAACAAACGAGACCGAAGGCGACCAATAGGGAAAATAAAAATAAAAAACGGTTTCACGATGTGCAAAACACACGTCGGGCGGCGACACTAAGATCTAGGACGTTCGATTTTTATTATCATATATATAGGTGGTACACATAATATAATAATATTATATACACCGACGACGGCACAATAACGCGTCTGAGTATATAATTTATTATATATATATAACACTGGTTATAACTATCGTTATATATATAATATTATGTTAGCGGTAAGTCGTCGCGCCGCGAACGGTTTGTAACTATATAATATAATATTATATGTAGGTATAGCAATAATAATAATAAGGCGCCATCCTCGTCAGACGTGCGCAATCGGCTCGACGTGTGGAGAATTTTAAATTTGGTAATTGTATGTATAGTGTATGTTTAGGGTTTCGACGGAATAATAGGCACAATATATATATCGTAGACAGTTACCTATATATTATTATGATGATATACATTTAAAACGATTTCGTATTTTATTATTAATTATTATTATATGTATAATATGTGCAGGTACTAAAAAAGATTGCCGCGATATTAATACATTATTGTCTGTATATGGTACGTCTTATGTAGGCTACCTAGGTAACTGTTTGTGCTGCAGGTTCGTCATATACTGATTTACGATTTTTAAAGTTTTTTATAATGCTGGCGACCATTGAACGGGTAAAGTGTAGTTTTCGCTGTGGCAAAACCATTATTGCACGTTAAACGGATCGTCTTGGCTATCATCCGACCGGTACGTCGTGCGATATTCTGGAAGTTCGAGCTCGTAATAAATTTAGGATTCTGAACAGCTTTTGCGCGTCGATGTTTGGCAAGTTTGCCAACATCTATATATATATACATATACATATATGTGCCACTGGCGCGGGATAGATAAAGTTAGTTCACGGGCTTCCATTACGCTGAGGAGGTTTTTGATTAAACAAAGTTCATTTGATAGATGACGACGGCACGCGGGTATATGATACTGCCACGAGTCCAATTAAATGTGAACCTTGACGACATATACCTACATCACTGAAAATCGACTCGTATGTGCTCAAAATGCTAAATCCACTGCGGAATTACCTTAGAAATTAACACGAACGAGCACCGAGGTTATAGGTACTATAGTAATATAATATATTATATTATGTAGGGTACGCACACTTTTCATTATTTTTTATTCGTAAAATAAACTTTTCATAAAAAAATGTACAATAAACCACAATTAAATATAGAACATATTATAATATATAGGTAAACGCTCCATTCGTTTTCATATGATTAATTGAAGAATATCAAGGCACGTCTATACAGGTTGGAATAATATATTACGATTTGAATTTTCGAAATAAATTGCCATGTTCGATAATTTTTACTTTCGGCGTATTTACGGGGGCGTGTGAAGTATTTCATAATATTATTTTTCTTACGCCCATCGTATGTATATGTACCTATATAATAATATAGGAAACAGGTTCTTGTAGACTCCCAAAATATATAACTGTCCCAGTGTCCCGAAGTCGATAAACCGGTAGCGATATTATTATTTAAACACGAATATCTTTTATTTTATTGTCAATAAAATTCACTTGCCACATTTATAATTCAAACAAATCTACTTCGAATCTTTATGAATAAAAATTAAAGTATATACGTACATCGTGCATAATAATATATAGGTGTATACGGGAAATTGTAATAAAATAAAACTATACGCGTTGCCAGGTATATACAATATACATGGATTATAATATTATAGTAAATACTAAGTACACATTGTTATACAAGTTATAATATCTACGTACATTATTATTACTATAAGTGTTTTACTAAGATAGGTATATTATAAGGCATAACAATTACTGAAATGTTACAAGCACGCAACCGTGCGAAGCGTTTTTGCGTGAAAACAAACTTTCTGAACGCAAATAATACTTTGTAATGACCTCTTTTAATAATAAAAATAAAACAGTAGTTAGTGTTGTTAGAGCTATAGTACCTGCAGGTGTGCGTATAATACAAGCTTCGTTTGAACGCCGTCACAGACATTTTATTTAATATAAATAATGAATAAAAAATTATATTAAGCTTTGAACTAAATCGATCAATCATCATCGTAGGTACCAGTAAAAAATCTAAAATTATCTATGTATCGGTACCTATTTAGTAAACCAATATTATATCATATACATTTTTTTTTTAAATCGATCTTTATCTTCTGCGACAGGGCTTATTAGCTTTACGCATTATATTTTATTAGTTGTTGATAAAAATTTGATTACAATAATAATTAGATGGCATTTTTGACTGGTAACTATTTTTTTGCGTTTTTCTAAAATGTATTTCTCAATTTCGATGCTCCTGATGAGGAATGACACGAGATTTCCTGGCTGACAGTCTGGTCCGATTATTTTATTTAAGTTCGTTGGTACATAATGTTTTTCTCTTTCTTCTTCATTTGATCTGCATTCTGTCATCAGATGTTTTACTGTGGGTAACTTCGCATCAGAGGTGCATTCCGTCGGTGGCTGGTTATTCATGAGATGTCCGTGTGTGATGTGGGTGTGGCCGATTCTCAGTCGTTTATTATTATTTTTGTTTTTCTTGACTTTTTAGATTATGGCCAGGGATAATTATATATTATATTATTGTCTGTAGTCTTGTACTATACAAGCTCGCGGCAACAGTAAATCGTATATAGCGCGAATATTGATTCGAAGAAAACTTATTTATGTACCTAACGCGCTTTTGTGACGTAGGTAGGTACCAATATAATATATACATATAGGTATATACAGCCAATACTAGTGGCGTCTATAATGGGTTTGCGTTTTACCGTCGTACATTAAAATTATAGTAATATTGTACTTTAATTTTGATTCTCGTAGAATGAAGTATATAATATATTGTGTAGATACTTATTTCGAATGTTAATTATTTCGTTAACGGAAGTCTCCGCCGTGGCCATATGGTTAAGTACCTAATAGTGTATAGGCATATATGGCATGCAGGTAGTCATCCCTTGTAATGTAGAGGCGTTTAGTAAAATTTAAAAATATGATTAATTTCTACACGTTTGTCGCTGTACAGATAATAATAACATTTAAGCTCTTCGCCGGAACGTGCGTATTTACTTTACATAAAAAAATATGTTCCAGATGCCTAACGACAACGTCTTCATCGTTTCGTATATTATAATAATAACAACACGAATAATAATTGAGTGTATCGACTACAGTATCTAATATCTATGCATATATATATATATATATATATATATGTACATAATATATTGACTGCCGTCGGCCACCTGTGACTTACGCCACCTCCGTCGACTTCGTATAATATCGGTAGAAAGTAATAATATTATGTACAAAATATAGCAATGTTAATATAACGATCGGTAGTATTATGTACGCGGGGATGACATAACGTGGGGGGGGAGCTGCAAACGACGGAACAGAGAAGAGGGAGCGTGATTTGAATTGTAATTTCCTGTAAACAAACCGCCGCCGCCGCCACCGAGTCCTAATTCATTTTAATAACGATGTATATACGTCGTATACTGTAGTGGCGGACATGACGGGGACAAGGCGTGGGGTGAAGGGTTTTATGATTATAACCCAATTACAAAATACAACTTAATAATAATAGTAATAATATACCGGCAGAGGGTGGAAAAAATTTCCACCGCTTTCTACATGTTTATATAATATATATATATATATATATACATATTCGAGGGAACAGTTAAAATGTATTTTACACTCAAAATTTAATTTTGCCGGAGACAGCTGTTCTGCTGTTTATCGAAAGGTCGAAAACTGCACCATACACCTAAATGCCTTACGCTGCAGTGTAAGAAATTTAGTGAACAACTTTTTTATTTCTATTCGTATTATTTCTTTTATGGACTACAATTTAAAAAAACATTGTTTCATTTTAGTTTCATATTATAATATGTAAGATATATTTTAAGATTGTACTGTTATTGGATTTTGCGTACAAAAATATTTGAAATAAACATAATACTACAATAATAGTATAGCTATATATCTACTGCCTATATTAATCGAGTGATTGTAGTCCAACTAAAAATCACATAATATCATAAATAATTCCAATCGTGTTATTATAATTATAATAAAATATCTCATTGTTGGCTGATGTTTTATTTAGTATTGGTCCATAGATTTCATTTATAATATGCACTTTGAATTCAAACAGCGTTTGTCCGGGTCCGTGTCACAACCCACCCACTCCCCTCCCCAAAACGCAAATCAAACCTTGACTATTAGAGGTTACTATAAAAGTTTTGAATATTCATAGACAATGTTTGATTAAAATACACTTCGCGTTCTGTCTGTAAAAAAAATCATATTTTTTATCAAATAAGTAAATTATTATTTATAGTTACTTAAATATTAATGTTTAGGTCACTGCAATATTATATCTAGGTATATATTAGATTAAACTTTAAATAATTTTAATCTAATAAATAATGAATATATTATTATACATCCAAATGTCTTAATTTATTATTGTAAAATAAGTTTATAATATTTGTTTTACATTAATTTAAAGATATAATATATGTGTTTATAATATACATATATTAATATATTATATAGATTATGGTGATATAATAATCAATGCAAAAACTACTGTACATAGACAGGAGCGGTAAAAAATAACAATATGTTATCTCATCTAGTGACTAGTATAACATACCTACAAGCTATATTATCATTCTTAATAATAAAAAAAACAATTCAGCTCACCCGTTACAATAATACAGTTTGCAAAATTATAATTCAATTATTTATATAATATACAATGCATAGGTGTTATTATAACGAGTTTTGAGAAAACGTACCATGAAATTGTTAGTTTTTTAATTGTGATCTGTGGGTCCTTTAGGCTATAATTGAAATAATGAAATCGACTACAAAACATACGACACGCTTGTGTATATAGGTAGTGCGTATGTAATAATATAATATATAATTGTGTAACGTGTATCTGTATAAAATTCACAAGATGATGTGTAATTAATTTCAAACTAGTACCTACATCGTAAACAAAGCGTGTAATAGATATTAATATAATATAATATACGGATATTTAGATATATTATTATAAGGGCCACGGAGGTCGGGTCCAATCGGACAAAACTTTAAACGGTTTCGATCACAATAGGAGATCATAAAACTATAATATTATATTATAAAATAGTTTAGTACGTACCTATTATATTATGGTCTATATCAAAAACTTTTTGATCTTATTCAAAGTCAACCCGACACTCTGTACTGTCTATTTGATTATAATGATTAGCGATCCTTTAAAAATCCCAACGCACGGTTAATTTATCGAATCATGTTATTATTAATTATTATTATAGCATTATTGTTATTATCATTATTATTATTGCGTTCGAAAATTATAAAACTTGAATCGAATAACCTTTGTATTGATAAATATTTTCGTTATTTAATTATATTTAATCAATTAGGCCAGCTTCAATTTATAATACAGATACTCCACCGCGCCACCGCCGCAAAATTGATAAGCTTCAAGTTTATAATATGTATATAATATATATATATGTATTAGGTATAGGTATACAATTATAATAATAATCTCTATGTATAATATAATTAATACTCGCGTTTTAATTGAAACGAACCGGTCAGCTGGTAAATACAAAGAAAAAAAAATATTTAATAAAGGTGTGTTTGTTACTTATTAAAAAAAAAACATTACAAGCTATAGCCCATATATTATATATATATATATAGGTACATCGTACATAATATTGTATAATATTATGCATGTATATAAATGTATTCAAACTCGGGCGTACACTTTGTGACCCTTGATCTCCGTTCTACGAACTTCTAATGATGAAAGTCGCCGCAGATAAAAAAAAAATAAAAACAGTTTCTTTACAGCTTGGCATAATCTAATTGCGACTAATTAGGAGCGAGTTTTCAATTTCCTAATGGGTCACCGGAATTCGGACGGACGGCGTGCTGATAGCGTTTTTAATTTTGTATTATATAAAAAGGTTTTTGAACGTTTATATAAGTAATAATAATATTACAATACTAAATTGAACGATGTTGGCTATGGTAAAAATTTTGTAAGTACATGATTAATACGTTAGTTAATTGTGACATTTACCGCAATGAAGCAAAATTATCCGCACGGAGTATAAAAATATTTTGTTTTCAAACAATATATTATATTACAATATCATAGTTAGACATAACTTTGAGGACCTACCCACATTTATCAAATAGTTAACATTTTAACGTTATAGGTATACCTTCACATAAGTGAAAAGTCAAAGTGTTAATTTAATTTTGTAACTACTTTAGTTATTACATGTTCAGCTGTACGTTTAAAATTTTAATTATATAAACTTTTCAAACATTCAGAGTAGGTACCTTTATAGACATGAAATACTCGCCAACGTTTATGACATTATTATCTATTCAAATTTAAAACGAGTGAATATCAAATGTTGTAAAAATATGAATTTCAAACGCTCATAAAAATTTAATTTGAGTTTCTTATAGACATTTTTTTTTTGATAAAGGTAGATTATCCTATAAGGAATCTTGTATTACATTTTAAAATCTTAGTTCTAAAAAGAAAAATTTTTACGAATTATTAACTCAAAATAATTTGCTAATTTTCGTGATTTTTCCATATTTTGTCAATTTTTGAACTTTAAATGCTTATAAAAAAAAAACTGTGACTAAGGATTTTTAATATTTTTCATCTGCTTTTGAAACAATATACTAGGAGCCTTTTATTAAATTTTCAAGCTTTTTTAATCAACAAATAAAATTTTATTGATATTTTTAGAAAAAAAACTAAAAAAAAATGAAAACTGACAATGTCCGTAAAGAGCTAAAAATAAATCAAAATATTTTTAAAATGTCATGGTGTATAGAAAATGCTAATATAAACATTCAGTCAAAATTTCATGTATCTACGGTCAATTTTTTTAAAGTTACACCAAAAACCAATTTCAATTTTGTGAAAAATCGATTTTGCGTAAAAATTCCCGTTTTTCCTTAATTTTTCTTTGGTTTTTCTTGGCGCTTTTGAAAATTACAGGGAATTTTAAATTTTGACCTCCTCAACATACCAACGATATTCACTTTCCAATCGAACAAGATACTGAAGTTGAAAATCGAAGCATTTTTTCGACTACTTATCGTGTACACAGACACAAAAATAAAAAAATTAAAAATTAAAAATTAGAAAAAAAAACACACATCATTGTAAAATCAATACATTCATCGTTCCACTCAGAATCTAAAAGGTTTGTATGTAAGAAATATTTTTTTGCATAATTCGACTTCGTGTGTGGAATTCGTATGTAAAATAAATATCATCAAAAACATTTATACTTTCGAGGTGATATGTTTTATCATTGAAAATTCACTTATAATAGTAGTGGTATATATATACCTTATAATTTGTAAATATTTGAATGATTATAGTAAAATGTAAAACTATTATAATAACATTAATTGACGGTATAGGTAGGTTAGGTACTCAATAAAGTAAATATTTCATAATGAAAAATATAATCCAACAGGTTAAACTAGTTAGTATAATATTTGGACAAACATCTTATTATAACAGATAATAAAAAAAAAACGTTCATGACTTGGTGTGATAATTGTTTTATACGATGTGAAATGGGTTTTCGACGCAGGAACGGAAAACGAATAGGTACTTGAGAATAATAATAATAATAATGAACCTCATGCGTTACTATCCAACTGCGTTCGGTCTCGTGGCCATATAATGGACAATATATAATAACATTATAATATTACTCTATGGTTTAATAAAATAACTCGTGAAACACAAGACTGTGTAATTATTGCTTTCAATGACGGGCCGTTTGAAGGCGGACGTTTTTCGCCTCTCGCACCCGTATATACCTGGTATATACCAGCTATATATACGGTCCATTTCTGACAATGTTATTACCGTGTTATTTATACAGACATAATATTATTATGTGCATGCGACGGCACAGGGTGCAGGTAGAGTATGTTATATTATGCCCACAGAAGAAAAAAAAACCCGAAACGAAATTGAATAACTGCACCACTGCTGCACCATTAATACCTATATGTGTGTGTGTCCTACACGCCGGAGAGGATCGCCCGGAGCATAAATCATCCCGCGATCATTCATGATGTTATAATATTATATACCTAACCTAACATGCGG
>NC_042494.1:57739399-57775185 GCF_005508785.2 Acyrthosiphon pisum
TCTAGTATTACATTTTAAAATCTTAGTTCTAAAAAGAAAAATGTTTACGAACTCTTAACTAAACATAATTTGCTAATTTTCGTGATTTTTCCATATTTTGTCAATTTTTGAACTTTAAATGCTAATAAAAAAAAGGTGGGTAAGTGGATTTTGCTCTGCTGTACAGTAGGTTACAATTGGGTCACTGTATAATGGATCGTATTAAATTTGAATTCAATGATATAATATCATTGTATAAGAAAAACGATTCTGAGCGGAGACGGTATGTCAGTCTAGGTATAAGACATAATATTATATAGTTTATGGTATTAAAAAAAAAAAAATTACCTTTAATAAGTACCTATAATAAATTCCAAATTAATCATATCACAATATCTATTAGGTACTTTTAACACGTTATACATCAACAACAAACCGTGATACTATCATAGATATATAATAGTATACTTTAGAAGTTTCAAGTATACCCAAGAATAATATTATACAATCACAACAAAATAACTAAAATAGTTATTCTAGGTTTTTAATATGTAATTTATTAATATAAAATTTAACATCCAAATTTGTACTTAAAATGACTATAAAAATAAACTGTGTAAATGTATTTTTTAGATTTTTTGGTAACAGAATTAATTACTTACGTGGAATCTTGTTTTAAATGTTCAATTCTTAGATACAAAAGTTGAACATTTTATAAATTTTTATCTAAAAAATAATTATTCAATTTTAAATTTGGTAAATTTTGTCAAAATTCGATCTTTAAATGCTTATAAAAAAAAATTGTGCCTATGTATTTTTAATATTTTTCAACTGATATTGTAACAATATATCAGGAGCTTTATATTAAATTTTTACACTTTTTGGCCCAACAGATAACACATTATTGATATTTATAGAAAAAAAAACTAAAAAAATTGAAAACTGAAAATGTCCGTAAACAGCTCAAAAAGAGTCCAACTTATTTTCAAAATTGTATGGTGTATAGGAAATGCTAATATAAATATTCAGTCAAAATTGCATGTATCTACGGTCATTTTTTTAAAGTTACACCAAAAACCATATTCAATTTTGTGAAAAATCGATTTTGCGTAAAATTCCCGTTTTCCTTAATTTTCTTTGGTTTTTCTTGGCGCTTTTGAAAATTACAGGGAATTTTAAATTTTGACCTCCTCAACATACCAACGATATTCACTTTCCAATCGAACAAGATACTGAAGTTGAAAATCGAAGCATTTTTTCGACTACTTATCGTGTACACAGACACAAAAATAAAAAAATTAAAAATTAAAAATTAGAAAAAAAAACACACATCATTGTAAAATCAATACATTCATCGTTCCACTCAGAATCTAAAAGGTTTGTATGTAAGAAATATTTTTTTGCATAATTCGACTTCGTGTGTGGAATTCGTATGTAAAATAAATATCATCAAAAACATTTATACTTTCGAGGTGATATGTTTTATCATTGAAAATTCACTTATAATAGTAGTGGTATATATATATACCTTATAATTTGTAAATATTTGAATGATTATAGTAAAATGTAAAACTATTATAATAACATTAATTGACGGTATAGGTAGGTTAGGTACTCAATAAAGTAAATATTTCATAATGAAAAATATAATCCAACAGGTTAAACTAGTTAGTATAATATTTGGACAAACATCTTATTATAACAGATAATAAAAAAAAACGTTCATGACTTGGTGTGATAATTGTTTTATACGATGTGAAATGGGTTTTCGACGCAGGAACGGAAAACGAATAGGTACTTGAGAATAATAATAATAATAATGAACCTCATGCGTTACTATCCAACTGCGTTCGGTCTCGTGGCCATATAATGGACAATATATAATAACATTATAATATTACTCTATGGTTTAATAAAATAACTCGTGAAACACAAGACTGTGTAATTATTGCTTTCAATGACGGGCCGTTTGAAGGCGGACGTTTTTCGCCTCTCGCACCCGTATATACCTGGTATATACCAGCTATATATACGGTCCATTTCTGACAATGTTATTACCGTGTTATTTATACAGACATAATATTATTATGTGCATGCGACGGCACAGGGTGCAGGTAGAGTATGTTATATTATGCCCACAGAAGAAAAAAAAACCCGAAACGAAATTGAATAACTGCACCGCTGCTGCACCATTAATACCTATATGTGTGTGTGTCCTACACGCCGGAGAGGATCGCCCGGAGCATAAATCATCCCGCGATCATTCATGATGTTATAATATTATATACCTAACCTAACATGCGGTACATATGGTTGGCGCTTGCCCCGGCTATGCTAATACGCGAGCGGCCTTTCCGTTTAGTGCTCCTCCTTGATTTTTTTTTTCGTGATCGTCGGGATAACAAATAATATTTCGAAAACGAAAAACCGCCCAAATAACACGACGTCTTCGAAACGCACTAACCGTCCAAAATTTCATCTTCGTCGGGATCTATAATATATAATATACAATTATACGCCTATAGGGATTTGTCTTATCGGATTTTTGTCCTTATTTCGGTGCGCAACCACATAATATTATATTATTATACCTCAATAGGCTGTATACCTACGCGGCAGTACACTTCGATCGTCGTCGGTCGATCAAGGCTTAAGTGAATATTAACATATTATAATATACACGTGTTGTATATATATGTATACCTTCAAGGTGCACAATCGTTTGTTGATATAGTATAGCGCACCTATAATAATAAATAACATCATATTATTCTTTATCTCTCGTTTTCAGCTGAATGCTGATTGTTATACTGACAGCATAACTCGATAAATGTTATCTATTATCATTATTTAAGTGATACATTATAAAAAAATTTAACCAATATGTTTTAGTTGTTTATTAGTTGGTATACATATTTTACTCATACACCAAGTATATGTACCTATACCTACCTCTAATATAGAGATATAGATTTCAACCTCTGCATATATTAATATAGGTGCCAACATGTAATACCTGTGCAGTATAATTTAACGAAGTCGATTGAAAACATAATACGAAACGTCCACAAACGTTCGATCCCGTCACACATAATAATATTATGGAATCATATTATTATATTTATAATTGAATTACGATCAAAATTATTGCATATCCTCCACTCCATCATACCCACACCTCGCTGTCTTTCCGCGGGTCCTTCGCCGCTGCACATGTACCTGCGCATGCGTATATATAAGTATAATGATAATATTACATTTACATTGCTGCTGTCATTTATTTAGAAATAGAAACGTGACTCGTGCCTGCCACGCGTGTGTTATATACGTAGGCACACACACACACACACTCGTGTGGTCACAAATGAAAACGGATTGAAATATCATAGCTTTACGTGACCGTCGAGTCGGTATGGCGAGTACAATGGTATTGGTACCTATGTAATTCGAAATACTTAACCCGTAATAACCGCCCGAGAAGACGGGTCGCCGACATCATCATGTTATATTATATATCTAGTTAGGTAGGTATAACTTTATATATAACAAATGATATACTTAACTGCGGCGGCTGCTCTCCTCCCGTCGCAAGACGATTTTTCTCGTTAAGAAAATATAATAAACACACACACACACACGACGCACACATTTTCAATTGGATTCGAACGCAAACACAAAAGACTAAGCTCGCTACGTCACACACACACATTTATGGATAATATGCACGCGCACAAAATTATATCATGACCTCTAGATGGACGACAGATAAATTCGTAACGGCCAGAAATTACCCCGGGTTCCACGTGCCAAGCGTGGACTATACGACGATTATTTTCGACGTGACATGCGGAAGATGTAGCGTATACTATGAGGATCACTTCTACATAATAGATCAGCGGTTCTCAACCTTTGTGTGTTGGCGAACTAAGATATTTACCCAATTTTACTTGTGACATTTTTGAAAATAACGTTCGAGGGGTTCAATGTTGGCCTTAACCCCCATGGGGCCTTACGTTTTTACTCTTCATTTATTTATTATTTTTTTTTTTTTTTTTACTTACATTAAGATTTAGAAACTTATATTTATAACATTTACCGCACTAGTTGAGAAGGAACTATCGTTCATCCAATAAGAAAAGGATTTCTGGGACGAGTTCTTTTTGTCGGAACAAAGCTTGGAACTGCTTTACACATATAGAAAAAAGAAAATGAACAAATTCTTTTTTTATACGAGGAACGTGAACGATAATCACAGGCATTTCCAGCTCCTTTAAATTTTAAAAACATTTTTATTTTTTTAAATTATAATAAAGTTTCCTTTGTTTCTTTACTTTAAAAAGTAAAAATAAGTAAGAAGGTATTTTTAGTTAATTCACGTTTAATTAATTGATCGTTGTTCTTATATACTTTACATAATAAAAAAATATTATTCTAAACCGGCGATTTTTTCAAAAACTTGGTTAAAAAAGAAACAAAAATTGAAACGATTTCGCGGAGGAGCTGGATTTGGAGCGAGTTTCTTCTTTGAATAAACAACAAGGATCCGGAATAAATTCTTAAGTTGAGATATATGAACGGGGGACAAAATGAGATTTTCCCAACACTGAATATGACAATATATAGGTTGCAGGCTTGCGCACGCATAATGTGATGAATGATGATTTAATAATAATATTATAATTTTTATAATTGAAAAAAATAGTAAATTTTCAGTTATTATAATAATATGTACCAACAGTTTTCATAAGTCGAAAAAAAAGTCGATTTATGTCTTTATATGTTCATGACACATAATATGTAAACGAGAGTTTAAACGATGCTGCGCAATAATTGCACTCGGAGATTATATAGATTCACAAAAACAATATTCGGTCGAAACGTTATGATATCGTACCTATATTATACACATTCAGATTAGATATATTATACAAACCGCGGTTTCCAGCTAATTTCTAATCAATTTGGGTGTGCTCGCTAGACATCGCATCGTCAATAATTATAGGCATCATTAATCATAATAATATCATAATAATCGCCCGAACGTTCGATGCATGTTCTAAGAAATATGTGTACATAATAAATATATATACTATTATTCAATATGTGTTTATGTACATATCTATGTGTACCTATATATATATATATATATATATATATACGTTAAACCACATGTTTTCCGCCATATAATATCTCGTATTTAATATTACACATATACACAACGAAAAAATGCGATTATAATAATATTTAATAATAATTAGTGTTTTTTTTATTCTACTCGCCCGTCATCATCATTTGGCGTATTGATTTTTATTCCTTTCGAATAGATTCAAACCTTTGATCAGACCGCCGTTTACCGCGAATTCGCATGCGGATCGATTGCTTTATCGCTCGTCAATGTCAATAATCGTAATAATACGAAAACACGTTTTTTAAAAAACCTTTTGTATTAGGTACAATGAAACGCGCAAATAACATAGACCGTACGGATCTTAATAATTTGCACAACATAATAATAATAACAATGGTAATATTCTTTACACTGTGTGTTATACATAATAATATTATAGTTCTATCGATGATTATTTATTGTTTTGTTCGACATAAATGCGTAATCGTTTAATTACCCAATAACAAGTTTGTTTTTTATTCGTGGTATTTGGTTATATTATATTATAATAATATGTTACATTACAATTATATCAGCTGTTTACTTTATTCAAAATATTTAACCATTATAATTAATTAAAATATTTGTTAATAATTTAAAGTCGGTTATAGGTATTATTATAGCTATAGGTATTATAAGACATATATGTATTATTGTATAACAATATTTCATAGAACCGTATCAATACACCTAATACATTTTGCGTTCGGTAAAATTAGTATTTGAAATATAATATTGTAACTAAAACAACGCAGCATAGATAATTATTATAATATGAGTAGAATAAATTACTGAATTAAGTATGTAATATTATAATAATTATTGTAAGTGATTAGCCACCGATATCACGATTACGTTTAGTTCAGTATACCTACATTAAATAATATATAATTAAATTCTACGAATAAAAATGTATAAACTACATTTACTAGAAATTACTAGTGTACTAAAATATACGATATTGTAATAATATATTATGTGTTTTTTAACGTATTGATAATATTTTGCAATCTAATAGAATCCAATATAACTCATTAAAAATCAAAAATATCCAAACAAATTTATAGAAATTTGCATAATTCACAGACAGAAACATATCTATGTCTATGCGTGGCGTAGTAAAGTAGGTACACTATAGAGAATGTTTTATCTTATAATATAATAATATGACGAAAGGTTATATAATATTCGCAGTTTCGAATTTAGTGTTAAGGTTAACATAGGTAAATGTTAACATTTTTCGGCTATTTATTTTATGATGATAATGTCTGTTCTATTATAGCTTTATCCTTCATTTATATTATGATCGTAAATATTTAGTCTCGCTAATTCGTGAAAGTCCTATAGACTATAAATAGGTACGTACGATCCTTCATCTACATCTAAGTACCTATATTCGAAAGAAAAATCGTGAAAAATATTTACTCGCTTCGGCGACAAAGCTATATATATAAATATATGATAGCCTGGAAATTTATGTTTTTGCGTATATGTCTTAAAAGGAGCTGGATATTCAAAATCTGATTCGATACTTATACGTTTCATGATAAATACAATCAAAATACAAAAATGTACGTTTCATACTTTACTAAATTATCTGATTTTACATATTTATTGATTTTAAGTATATATATATTTTATGCATATTATGTCAACAACGCAAACAACTGTTCAATAATTTTAATAATTTTTAAAAGACACCTGCCGCACACCGTCGCACCTTGTCTATATTTTGAATTTTACTATACCTACTCATACCGATAATCAATTGTAAATATTTGTTATTATCGACCCATTCTTACTTAAAATGTATTCAATAATAAAATATCTTTTAATTTTAAATGAATATATAATAACATGATTTAATATTCGCTGTATATTTGATACAATTCACATTTTTAAATTTAGGACTTTGGGAATAATGCTTCAAGATCTACAAACGAAAAAAATGCACAAAACATTTGTAATTAAAAAATATTTATTCTTTTTCTAAGTTTATCCCCCTATTACAAAAATAATAATTGGATATTATACCTACTGCATAATAAATACATCAAATGTATGTGTGAACTTTTTTAGTACATACGTGTGCACATTTTTCATTGTTTTTTAGCACATAAAGTTCATAGTACTATGGTTATATAACTTATAATATATAAAAGTACCTACCACACTTTATTATATAGGTTTACACGCGCTAAATGATTATTCAAAATTACGTGCATAATTATTAATCGCAAAGCATCAGCTATTATTTATTTATTATTTATTACGTAGACATTTATATAGGTACCGTGAATGTATATATTTCGATATGTGGTCGACGGTTGGTATACCTATAGGTATTTCTACTGAATATAACCACGTGGTAAAAACGAAAAATAATATAACTACATCGCAGTGGCGTAGAGCTAAGGGGGTGTGTTATGGGTGACCCCCTGACTTTTTTTTTTCAATGTAAACGTAGGTATGATTCAGATTTCTACAAAATATGCAGTTGTCATGATATGGTTCTATTTCATATATTTTTCATTGATATTGCATGTAAATAAGATGATTGATAACTATACAATGGAAAATATGCGTATAAAGCTACATGTTATATTTAAATATAGAAATAAAACACTCCCCTAAAAAAAAATCCTGGCTGCGCGCTCGAATGCATGCAAATGTGTGTGTGAGCACCTTTTAAGGATTAATATACGGATGTGCAGTATATTATATATAGGTGTACTACACTCGTGGGTACCTATATATTATTATGTGTATTATATAGGTACGCCGTAGTCATAACGATAATAATAATTGTGTTTAATAGCTGCCGCACGAAAAACAGTTAACATTAACTCTTAAATCTCCCAACACGTTATTGTGTGCATATACCTTTATACTATTATAAACTGTGTACTATATATATAATGATATAGGTAAGCTCGATGTACATACGCGTTTAACTAAACTATATATAGGTACCTCTATCTGTATAATGTAGGTATATATATCTACGTCATATAGAGGGTTTTATTTTTTTATTAATATAATAAGTATATGTGTGCATATAATATAGTAATGACCGGTTACACGTACATATTATTATATATTATATGTAGCGTTTAATCCGCCGATCTGGACGAATTGTGCCATATATTTTATTAGAGGTTATTTACCCGCGACTATGCAGTTAGTACGATAAGTTAGTAAGTGTTTAACCTATCTATATATTATTATAATACGATGACCATGTCCGTCGGGCCTACACCTATAGTGTCCGAGACCCTATGGTATGTATATATGCCTATATAATCTGTATGATAAATACCTACGATGTGACGATATATACATACCGCGAACATGCGTATAATTTGTATATAATATAATAAATTAATGCCCATTGCAGCGTATATATACCTAAACCTATATATATATATACTCAAAGCGCATCATTACGAGCCTCTAGAGACTATATCCACAAAAACACATTTAGGAATCAATTGATCCGTGTAAATTATATAATAAAAAAACGAAGGATTTACATTTTTTTTATTTAGATTATAGTTATTTAATGAATCAATAAAAATTAAAAACGTTCTGGTTTAGACTTGTTTCTTATATACACATATATGTATAAGTATATTAAACTAAATAGGTACCGTGCATATTATAAACATATACCTATACTGTAGTTATACAATCAAATTTTCCTAATTGAACCTCATAAAAAAGATAAAACTGAAATGTTTAAAATCAATTTAGAATTTAGAGCAATAATAATATAAAATAATAGCTATTAAAGTAGAAAATTATTATTTTCTCTATGTAACTTCTACACATAATAGCCGGTAATATATATTAATTATATTTATTTGATTTTGGTACCTATATATACATATACGAAGTTAAAAAAGGAAAAATTATACGTTCGATAACACTGCAAAGGTTCACATTTTATTATAACATTATACATAGTTGAACATTTTTATCTGTTAATTATTTCACCGTTCGTATATACCTATATTATATATAGCGAACGGTTATGGTGGTTAATTGTCAATTACCTGATACAACAAAGAGTAATATAATATTAACATATATAGTTAAGTAATTATATATGTATGTTCGTATATTATGATAGTTAATTGATTAGGCAATATTAATGTTATTTGGTTCATTTTTAATCAAATATAATAGAAGATAAATATTCGAATTAAACAAATAATAAGGCATTATTCCCTTCATTTAAAGTTACCGCTATACCAGTGGCGAATCCTATATATATATATTATATATCCATATTTAGGGATGAATTTCGGAGGGGGAGGGGGTGAACCTCTAAAACCCACCCTATACGCCACTGCGCTATACGCCTATACCACATATTAAAATTAATGATATTATAACTTCTTTGATCATAATAATAATATTAATATATGTACCTAAGTTGTAAAACAAATAATAATTAAAAGTTGTCGAATTTATAAAACATAATATAGTTGTTTCTATTTTTAATTTTATGATGATTCTGATTTATTATTATAGTAATCGTTGTAATAAAACGTTTCGATTATTTTTATTTCCACTGATTTCAACTATAACTTATTATTGTTTTATGCCTACTTAGAATTATTAAAATTAGAAAGAGAGATCCAATATAGTATTCGGCTACCTATATAGGTAAATGAAACTATTTTGTACGATTCATGAAAAAATGTACCTCCGTTATTGTAAATAATTTTACAAAATATACGGTACCATGTTTTGCAAAACTTAAAAAAAAATCTAGTTCAAGTAAAATGTTATTGTATTACCTAATTATTATATTATATAACATAGAGTAAATTGTTTAACTTTTTAATAATTAAACGCTTTATGTTAATATTTTAATTTTATCATAATTATTATTAGGTGGATTAAAATTTAAGTAGGTTATACCTATATAATAATTATACACATTTATGAATAACTTTGTCGTATATATATATATATATATTAAATAATTACAACAAGGTTACAATGATTGCATATTTATTTAACTTTAGTGAAATGAAGTAATTTATTTTATTTAAAAAATTTGATTATGAATAATAGATTAAATAATACCATTAATATTTAATCATATTTCACATTTAGAGCTAAACTTGATAAATATTTTTGTTCATTATTTAAGCATATCTGAGGTCCAAAAAAATATTAAATTTATACAAAAAACATATGTATTAATAAATTAGCTGCAGATTTATTATTGTGGCGATATGTTATGAAGATTAATTTGTCAAGATATAGACATTAAAAAATAAAACCTATAGGTGTATGGCATATATATACTTAAGATTGATATGGTAGATCAAAAATTATTCGGTCTTCAACCTTCGTATACTAAACGATGTACCTATTACAAGTCTTCAAACAAATCTACCGGTATACCTAGGTATTTGAAATTTCAGGATTTGGACATAACTATATTTTGCACACCTGTCTTACAAGGGAGGACCCTTCCGGTCGTGTGTAGGGTTCCCACGGTCAAATGCGATATAGGTAATAACTGCCTATATATATAGTATAAACGATCACATGCACACTTATATAACTGCCCCTTTTTATTTTCGGATATTTACTGTCACGCGATTTTCGTATTTATCGTTATAATTGTACATACAAATTGCGCTTTTTTAAAAAAAAAAACTTATACACTCATACCAGAATGATATTGTTAAGACGTGTATAGGTACCTAATCGAATTCTAACATAATAATATTGTATTGGTAAAATACAATGTAAATTGTACCCATATATTGCTATATATATATAATATGCATAAGAACCCACTGCAGCTGTATATAAACTATTAATATTTAATGCAAACAAACTATATACCTACATATATACATTATATAACATATACATAGGTACTATATAAGATATTATACCTATGAAAATATACTATACCTATACCTAACCTATATATCTTATAACAAAATACTCACGATTTATATCAGTACCTAATCAAAATCATAAAACCATTTCAATTTATAACTCAATACCTTCATATATTATATTAAAATATAGCTGGTATACCTTACCTATGTAGTATTACGTTTATAGGTATCCTTAATATTGTACAGGCTGCAGATGTAAATTTAATGAATTTATTTTTATCACAGATTTGTATTTCAATATAGTATATAGGGTCATCTATTAAATTATATGCACGTTTTCTCTGGAAATTGGAATGCCCTGAAAATAAACCTAAAGAGTAAAGGTGTTACTGCAATAATATGACGTCTATTATACGAACTTAGAATATATTCATTATCAATTGTATGTAGATATAATTGCCCATCTATAGTTATTGTTACTAGGGTTACCCGCTATTTATATCGATGTGTGTATTATGTAATAGCGTTTTGCGTTGATAATCACGCGAATGGGTTAAATTAAAACATTTTTCGTTTATTATAATACCTACCTATTATATGTTTTCAATTTCACACGCTAATAATTCAGAGCAACGATTTACAATCGACACAAAAATGGAATTCGAATTGATTTTTATTATATTTCATTTTGAGAAAATATGTTTTTAATAAATATTAAATCTTGAATAGGTACCTACCATAATATTATATAATAGGTACCCATACTCATCATATGACCTAACCCACTAAACCTAACTATAGTAATTATATACCTAATAAATGCAGGTATAACCTTACGCACGCTACCGTCGTATCACTTGATACGTGAAGGTTATACCTTAAAGTTTCCTTATGAATATAGATTTTATAAACATCTTAAAATAAATAAATTTACGTAAACATTTCTGTTTTCCCATTCATACCGATTCTACAACTGTAGCACACTAAACTTATAGTACCTATTTTTTAATTTTGTATTTGGTGTGATATATTATGGTTTTATAATCGTAATAAATTATCCAAGTGTTACAAAACACCTATAATATCTATATATTTATACCTAGGTAGGTATATGCGTATACCTAAATACAAATCAAAATCGGTGAGGGATTTATAGGATAGCACTCAATGCAGTGTAATACTTTTATATAGTACTTGCGGCAGTTTGTTTTGTTTGTGCTTGCTGAAGATAGCAGATATATAGGTACCTAGGTATTATGCCATATATATTTACCTACATCTAATGATATTACAATTATTGTAAAAAACGACTAACCTTTTTTAGGTGATCCGTTTTCGGAGGCGCTGTCGTCACTATGATTGCCCGACATATTAATAATCCTGTGCTGTTGCTGCTGCTGTAGCTGTTGTTGTTGCTGCTGCTGCTGCTGTTGCTGTTGCTGCTGTAGCAGTAATTGGTGTTGCTGTTGCTGCTGTTGCTGGTGAAGGTGGTGAGGCCGTTTCTTACCCGCTGGTTCCGAGTTGGGCCGGTGATGGTGGTGTTGGTGTTGTTGTTGTTGCTGCTGTTGCTGTTGTTGTTGGTGCACGGCCGCGGACATTACGTGACCGGCGACCGTGTTGTTCCTTGCGGCCGCAGCGGCAGCGGCTGCCGCGATCGCGTATCGCTGGGCGGCCGCGTGCTCGACGTGGTGTTGCTGGAGAAACGGTGAGAGGCCTGCGGCCGCGAAACTGGCCGCGGACGCCATGCCGTGCGGGAAACGGGCGGCAAAGTGCGGGAACAGCGGATGCGGCGGCATCTGGACGCCTCCTGTACCGCCGCCGGACTGTTGCCCTGCGCCTCCGGACGTCGCAGCGGCCGCACCACCGTAACTGTTGGCCGCGGCCGCGGCAGCCGCGGCGTACAGCCGTAACGACGGGGACGCTTGTCCCGAGTCCAACACCATCATCGCGCGAGTACGATTGTATAACACTAAAGTAACAACGAAAACAACTGTAAAACGGCGATCACAAAATATGCAGTGTGTAATATTATAAAATACTATTATAATATCTAATAGTATTATAATCACAGAGCCGTACGGACGCGGCGACGACGACGAACACGAATACGACGGCGACACTGGCGCAGACGACGACTACTACGCGGCAACGGCGACCGGACGATTGTGATGTGGCGCGGCGCGGCTGCAGACGAGCGCACGGTACGGCATCGGCGCGGCTATTAAATATAGTTAACACCTATTTTTCGGTGCCTCCGCGCCGGCCCGGCCCGCCCCAATACACGCGCGCACCACCGCCGCCGCCGCCCCACCAGCACCGCCACCGACGCCGCAGACGGACGCCACGGGCACCGCGGACCCCGTATACCGTGAGGCTCTAAGCGTATATTTGTGTGTGTTGTGTGTGTTTGTGCGTTTGTGTGTGTGTGTGTGCGCTGACTAAATTGCCGGGTAATGATGGCGAGCGGTTCTCCCACCACCGGCGACGCGGCCGACGCCGTCGTTCATTGATTCGTTCGCTCCGGACGCACACACGCCTCGAGTGGCCTCCGAAGGACACGCCCACCGCCGCCGCCCGGGACACCGGGGCGGCCGTCGTCGCGTCGGTGATTACCCGATATAGCACCACGCCGCCGCCGCCGTCAAAGGGACCGGCGTCGCCGCGCTTGCGATGATCATGATAATGATGATGATAATATTATTATTATTATTATTATTATAATTTAATAATTATCTTCAATTTGTACTTTTCGGTAAACGTGCCGAAATATTAAAAGTCCACAACACCGTGTGAGCATTTGAGTCAGTATAGGTAGGTATTATATTATTTTATATAAATAATATTATAATATACTATTACCTATATTATTATTATAATATAATATTATATGTGCATCATTCTCTTCGGAAACTTTAACGAGCTAGTGAGACGAGTAGGTATATTGCAGTATCACTGACTTCCTGTAGGTACTATGCCTGCTGCAATGTGTTATTTACAAAATGTATCTAGGCTCTATTATATAATAGGTTTGCTATAAACATGGTCGAGTTATTTAGATATGTATCTGTTTTACGATTCACGCGTGTGATGTATAAGCGATTATATAAGTGCTTACCTGGCGTATTTATAATATATATGTAAGTACCTATAACGTATCTATGTGCCTTTTTAATAAACGTATTTTAATCAATCGTATACTATAAATAGGTACCTATATTTATATTATTATAATAGGTATATTCATATTCAATTCAATATGGACACGTACTATTTATGCTATATTATCTATAATATTCACTATAATATACAATAATATAAATAAAATATCCAATGGCCATAAAAAACAATATATGTAATAGGTATATAATATGATAAATTCGTAATATAAAACGTTGAGCATTGTATTTTCATTTTTCGGTACCTATACATAGACATATATGTATATTGTATATGATATATCAAAAGAAGACAGAAAATATAAGCACAGGTACAAAATAGTATGTAGATATGCTTTGAGTCATATAATATAGTGGTACAACCATATAATATTAGGTAGGTATGCATTAATTGAAAAAAATAATATATATAATATTATATATGCATGTACCTATACACTTTATATTTACCTATATAAATATTCATATATATGAATGTTTAATAAATATTATATTTTGTCACGCGTTATGTATATATATTATATATATATATATGCGAGTGTCAAACACTGAATAATTATGCTATGATTTATTGTATAAGTATTTATATTATACATTATACCTATATCAGCTTAAAAATATTATTATATTATATGGCTTTATTTATTAAACGTGTACACTAGTGTTATACGGTATAATTATGTTGAATTAATGGACGTGAAAAAAAAATGATAAGAACGTAAAAGTTTTTTTTTTAAAGTTTCGCCCGAGTGAGTTGATTTGTATAAAATATAATTTTTTATTTTCGTGCACGCGCGCACCAAATCTAGCCGTGGTGTTCTTTTTTGCGCGCAGTTTGTTGTAAATTTTTCGGTCTGGAAAGTTGTTGGTCGTGTTAATGCTTAATATAAAACGAGGGCTTTTTATATTCTTCCCCACGCGTAGTTGTTTTTATTTAATTTTTTTATCGACTTTATTATTATATTATGTGGGTAAGTGATAACTATAAATATATAATATATTAGGTACTTAAGGTTATATAGGTATCTTATAAAATACCTGTAGGTATAATAATAATATTTTAATAATGGAAATCTATTATATTATGTTCTCAAATTTATAGCAATATGAAAGTAATATTATTATTATTAAAAACTCGTGTATTCTATATAATTATTATTATAGATACAAATTAATTCATATTTTTAATCGTAATAATCGCATCATTATCTATACTATTTTTATAGATAGGTATGATATATATAATATAATATATTAACTATATTATGATATATGTATAATAAATATACATAATATATAATCCTATATAGGAATTGATTTAGACGCTATACCTACAATCATATTATATTTCATTTAGTATATTTAAGTATAGGTATACATATACTCGTATTATAATATCTACCTATATAGGTATATTTATAATAATATATGTGTAATGGTGATATTTTAATTCAAATTCCGCGTTGTACCTATACATTTAATTTTTTTATAGGTGCGTACATAATATATATATATATATATATATATATACATAATATACCTATAGATATTATGACAATTTTTGAACATTGAACACTAAATTAACGTTCTAGTAAATACCTACTATAAAGTTAAGAGTAAAACGATTTTTGAGAGTCGTTGTTCATCCACTTTGCGACATAAGTTTTATGTGCGCACTACACGTACGCAGATCTCCTCATTTCACAATAATAAACACCTTTGTGCACATAAATATCCGTTTTATTTCGTCGTTTATTTAGATTTGAGTTGAGGTTTTTCCATGATAAGTTGAAAGTGGATGGAATCGCGGTTTTTTCAGTATAGACCTCTCGTGTAAACGGGGCAATAAATAAAAATATGTGTACAGACTGCGCGTATAATATTTATACAGCTGGAGGGGGTAGAGGGCAGAAAAAAGCAATTTCATGCAAGCGAAAGTATATATATATATATACATGTATACATTGGTCTGTGTGTGAGTTTTATATAAAAAGAGAGAGAATAGTGAGAAACACAGAGAGACACAGAGAGAGAAAGAGAGATGGGAAGATAGAGAAGGAGAACATGAGCATAAACTGTTTTTGAAACTTAGAACGGAAGGGCCACGGGAGGAGAGAAAGTTTAATGAGAACAAACTGCCTTTTGGGTACTTCCACCCTGCCACCACATCCCACACCATTATAACCCCAAAAGCGGTAGCAGCGGTTACGTGTTCTCAATTCTTAACTGACTAAAATAAAAAATAAAAATACCATGGTGGTTGGTTTTTATTGCCCGGAGCAGTCGACGGAGGATGAGTGGGGGTGGAGAAGCAAATAAATAAACTATATATGGAAAAATATTACCCACTTTATTCAATACCCGAGCGAAATCACGAGAAGAGTCCGTGGTAGAAGAGAGGGAATGATTTTTTTTTAATACTACCGATAAAAAAAAAACGGTTTGGTGCAAACAATAGTGCTCGCGATGTGCCACTACAGCTACCATACGAGCCTCTTATGCTGTGTATACTAATATAGCTGGTAATTGGTAAAGTAGTAAACATTTTAAGAACACAATATTGTCGTAAAACATTTTTAAATACACATAATATTATAATATATTTTTGTAATCCAAAAATTACATTGAAAAATGATAATTAATGTAGGTAATATATATTATTATCAAACCTATACATATTATTTTATAACTATATTACTAGTATTACTATTATTATTATGATACATATAATATGAGTAAACGATTTCAGGTAAATTAAAATGTATTCTAATTTAAGTGGTTATACAATATCGATTAAAAGTAAAATAAAATAAATATATAGGTTTATTATCATCTGTATGTATATAGGTAAAACTACATATGTACTATATAGATATCTAACACTTTCTATCTTGACTTATGCCATTTAAACTTTAAACTTTAGGAATAAAGTATTTTTACAAATATATGTTGTACCTACCTATACAGACGTACAGTAGGTAGGTACTGCAATATTTCATACAATATCTATAATAATGCTTATTATGTATATACAATATATAGGAACCTATTAAACCTATATTACCGATAGAATCCTATTAAATAACATAATGTAGGCACCAAAATATATGTTGTTAAAAATGCGGTTTTTCAGTTTAATATGCAAAGGATAATACAAGAGCAATAAAAAACCTATAATCGATTATAAAATAAAGTGCACATAATTTGAGGCACTACAAAATAAAAATGTATGCCATTTTCACCCTCTAAAGGCCTACAACATTAATTATTTTTATATTTATGTTTACTTTTAATGAATTTTAATTTTATACTCGATGAAAAAGTATGCTGTAACGTTTAAATTCTGCATGTTTGGAGGGAGAACCCCTTCAGCTTGTTTTTACAATAATATATGATGGTTATTATTTATGGTGCTTTGCAACTTAGTCATGACTCGTGATACATATGATGTCATAATAATATAATGTATGGTATAAACCTATATAATCTTCTAGGGTCATATGAAAATGCTGAAAATTTGTAAAGATTGAACTTTCATTCAAATTTAAACAATAGCTTCTATTATCTATTATGTCAATTGTAATATAGCTATATAAATATAACTAGCTGACACTGTGCACTTCACTGTCCTTAAAAAATGACAACTTTTTAAAACAATGTACCTAATTGTTCAAATCCTTTTGGATGTAACTCGCAGCAGTAAGTGCAATTCAGCCACCCTGGTAGGCAATCCAACTACGTCGGATCGCGGACGTTGTGCGACAGCATATCAAGTATCATATGTATATCTAATATATAAAAATGCCGTGTCACAGCGTGTTTGTTATTGAACTCCTCCGAAACGGCTTGATCGAAACTAAATAATGTTCTAATTTTATTATTAATAGGTGTATACATCTCTAATTAAATGGATCAAGTATGATAATGAAAATCGGAACAAACATTTAGGCATTTAGCAGATTTAATGGAATACTGGTTACCAATTATTCCCATGAATTTTTTGAGTGTACTGTTGATAAATAACCACTTTTGAAGTTAAATAACAATTGTAAATATATAATATTTTTATATTTGATTTTCTTATGTTTTCAAAATATATTATGTTGGTAGGTAGACAATTTAGAAGCTTATGCTGTTCATACAGTCCTTGATATTGAGTTAGAAGCACCAAATTTTACTTGTTGTAGTATGTTTTAATTATGAGCAAAAGAGCCACACACCATCTTCCTCTTTTGTTTACCATAATCACAAATCAGTGGAAAACTATACCAATAATTATACCATTAAATAGTTATGCGGTAAAACTAATTTACTCGATGATGGTTTTAGTCAAATATATGACCGGATTTAAGAAAATATTGAGAATTACTCTTACTACCACCAAGATCAAATATGCGACCATCATCGAGTAAATAATTGTCACCATAGTAGTATAATAATTATACTGATTTGTGATTATGTTAAACAAAAGAGGAAGATGGTGTTAGGCTCTTTTATTCGGTACATTTGTTCGACTCTTTCCCAATAATATGAGTAGCTGAGAGAATGGTCAAACGACCAATGTTTGCCGCGTCTCCTTCAGTAGCCATGGCGTCACGCAAGTTGATTTACTCATCTGATCGTAACTTCAATTGATTGAAACGAACGAGATTGAGACGCTCCATTAATATTCAAATCTGTTTCAATAAATCCATTTATGCGGAGACGTGCTGTGACGTTACTAATTACTATTAAATCATAGCTCCAAAATATTTTATTATTCACTCGTAATGGAGTGTATTCGGTACTTATACAGTTATATATATATAAAGATACATTTTTTTACGCTACGATAGGGTACTTCACCCTTCCTGGCAGTTCTTCTCCTTACGATACCTATATACAACCCGCCCATCTATATATGCAGGTATGCGGCTATATGTATACATAGGTATATGAGTTTAGAAAATTTAAATTTAAAAAAATTATAAACGAAAAACATTATACGGCGCTACATAATACATATTGAGTTGTGTATGATCATTTAATATAATAATATATAATATTATATATGTGTAGATTTATTTAGTATTTAGGTACAATCATGCAATATATATATACGCAGTCATACTGCAGAGACTTTTTCGACATTGCTATAATTTCAATAAACGTAGATACCAGCTATATACCTAATAATATATTATGTCATTTTACACCTATATATAGTTATTATTAAAGACGTCTGTGTTTATTTAAACGATGTGACGTTTAATAAAACAATTGCTTTCGATATACCTATTTATATCGGATAAGCACTATATAATATTTTACTAACTGGAATTAGTCGAAAGTGAATTATTGATAATATATAGTTTATATACAGGGGAAACGTATATATTACTGTATGGAAGGGACGTCGAAATTCTCGTGGGAAGGCTAATTTGGCTACCGCCTGCAGACCATGATGATGATCTCTGTATATACACTATATACAGCCATAAGTACAGGACACTAAATATATTATACATCGACCATCCCGGTAAAAAACTAATTTACTTTGGTATTCAAACAATCGCTGAAATTAGCCATCAATAGGCTATTAACCGGTTGGGCGAAAAATAATACAATTACTTCCGGCTGCACGTATTACGCCCATTGCGCAAACGGTGTTAATTTGCGGTACCTATAATATAATATCACGCATGCTACTGAACGTCTGGCTTCCGTGAGCAATATTATTTTCGATAAGAACCAATATGTAGGCTATAAATATAGGTAGGTAGGTACCTATACCACATGGTTATATTTTGTGATCAGACAGTTCCAAGCGTTTATTTTCCCCTCAAAACTGTTTTTTTTTTTTTTTAAATTTTAATTACTTATTATATATTATATATTATATTATTCTATTGCCGTATAATATTATAATATGTTAAAACAACATATTTTACATAGGTATATAATTTATTACATACTATTATATGTATATCAAAACTGTCTGTTTAGTTATTTATAAAATCAAAGTTCCTAAAAAAAATAATACCAAATAAAACGCTACGAAATCAGTAATGAAAATGGGGGTTTTCTTTTGGAAAAAAAAGATTTTATCGGTAGAGGACACCATATATATATCCTTAAATGCATTTAAAAAGTCTCCTAACTGTAGCGATGAAAACTTTAAATGGGTATTTACATGAACATTTCAAAAATTAATTTTTAAAGGATAAACAATTTTATGGAATGATTCTAATAATATGCTAGGTGAATTACTCAGGATTCCTGCATGAAAAACAATTAATAACATAATAATATAAATATCAGGTACGACTGTGACGATAGGATGTATATTTAGGTAGTTATATATATAGGTACAACACTGCCTTAATATTATATATTATTATGTAGGTACTTACCTGTACCTAATCTTTACAGTATGCACAATAAATAAAAAAAATACATAAATCATAGTATGTAGGTATATGTATACATAATTATTAAAGCCCCGATATATTGATGCCCTAAAAGCTTAAAAAATGGACTAAGAATTAAAACTGGTTTAATATTTATAGAAAACGCAATTAAAAGTTGAAACTCAAGGAACACATTTTAAGGTATAGGAAAGCATCATTTATGATTCAAAAAAAGATGCAAAAGTCAATTCAATAATTGCTATTATAATTACATATTTACATAATAATAATATAACATATACTCGTATCGTTTAATGCTTATTTTAATATTTATAATAAAATATAGGCCTGTTGTAGCAAGTATATAGCCTTTAAAATTAAATATCTAATATAGCAATATACACAAATACCTATAGGTGCCAATGTTATTTTATAGTTGATGAGTATAAAAAATAAGATAAATATTGAAAAAAAAATGTCTACCATGTTAAAAATTGAAAATAAAAATTTGGTCGTAAAATTATTGCTTTCCATAAAATATTTATATCTATATGTACATATAAAATTATTATTATTTGTATATATATATATTGTGTCTGATATGCGATATGTATATACCCTTATATGTATAACATATATTATGTGTACCTATACAGCTATACCTATATCTATATAAACCATTGGAATTCCGAGTTCAACATAATAATATATATATTTCTTTTAAAGTTGTGTTGGCTTTCGTATATCCGCACTCTGCTTTTACCTTTTGTGACCTATACGTACAGCTGGCTACGTCGATAAACAAAATAAGGTTTCTTTTTCCTTTTTTTTTTTTATCTAAACCTCGTATAATACGAATAAACGCAGGTGAAAGTGTGAATCTCGATCGCGTTCACGGCGTATAAAAAGCGATTTGTCGGCAGAGTACCGGCCGTATATCACATATATATATAGACACACGCACTGCTCCTGCCTGGACGGATTTTGTGTATAGTATTACCGTATAAAAATGCTGTAAAGTGTTTCGCCGGGCGTGGGATGAAAGCAGAGAGACGTGAGGTCCGAGAAGGGACGTCTACGCGGAAAACAAACGAGCGTAAAAGACGTTCTTGATCTTTTTTTCCCAGGGATCGTGTAAAGGGTCGCGAACATATTGAGTTGTGTGTATATATAACCTGTTTATATACGAGTGCGTATGTACGGGAATTTATATATATATATTATATATATTTATATAGACGTGTGTAGAAATAGGGTAGATATTTTTTTTCTCTCGTTGTTATTTTCCTCCTTCGCACTCGGGGCGGAAAAATATACGAGAAGCCATTTTGTTTATTGATGGGTCAGCGAGAATCTTTATTTACGGACGAGGGTCGGCGGCGGCGGCGGCGGCGGCCACTTGGCACCTCCGCAGGGCATTATCTACGAACGATTGACCGCCGTGTGGGATTTAGAAATACTCGCGCACACACACACATACACACACACTCACCACACATTCTTTTCACACACAAACACACGCCCTGCCCCACCGCGATCAACACTGCGCTGCACAGGGTGCAAAAGGGAAAGGGACGAAGACGGCGGCGGCGGTGAAAATGGAAATTCGTTCACGTCCGCGGGGTTTATCTTTTTGTCGAACACGACGAAACGGTATTCTTATCGTCGCGCACCAAACTGTGTGTGGGTGGGTGTGTGTGTGGGTGTGTGCGTGAGTGTGTGGGTGCGTGTGTGTATACAGCTATGACCTATACAGTCGTCGTCGTTCACCCCCTCCCCCTCTCAACTCTGCCGCCGTTTCTCATCACGTGAATAGAATCCAATTTCCTAGCTTATAAATATGATTTCATGTATATGTACACTTTTATTTTCTCCTTCGCTTTTCAGTCAGCACGTGATTTTCAGACCGAACACGGACGTATATAAATATATATATATATATATTACATACCTACACACCGCGCGTTGTACACGCAGACGGATGCTAACAAAAAAGAATCATCCCTTGCACAGTGTGTACCTATACGCATCACGCCGTATACACATAGCAGTGCACGCATCGATGGGTTGTCGTTATTATATATTATATAATATACGATATTATTATATACATCGCGTATGTATATCATCAGAACATCGAAATGATAATAATATCACTACGTTTTTAGGTCCCATGTATACGTTATAATATTGACCTCTGAATATTTTATCGATTCTCATACATTATCACTGAGTCAAATGGAATATGTAGCAATGTAGGTGACATACGATTGCTTTACAATATTATGACGTATATAAAATATAAAAAATAAAATAAAATCGTTTTTGACGTTTTTGTTCGTAGCGTTTCTTTTTTTTTTTTTGCCACAATGTAATAACAATATTCTTGAACAGTATTGCGCGTTTTATTTAGGTAGAAAAAAAAACACTTATTCGCTATTGAAATAAAACAAATATTATATATGGAGCATGCTGTGTATAATAATTAGATATATATGTATTAGTAATTATTTACTAGTAGATATGTATAATGCACAATATATAATATTATAGTATATATTTTAAAGTGAGTACATCCAAAAAGATAATATTATTTCTAAATTTATTTTAAAAATACCTTAATTGTATTTACAAAACTCTTGTTATTTTGTTTCACAGTTAAGACATTTTCTAGTTTAATTAAAATATTTATTAACAACGCACAACATATTATTTATTAACTTAATTATACGATAAAATATTTGTTTTCCTTTAACAATCTTACAACTTCCACCTTGTAATTTAAGTTAATATTCCCACCGCATACCTAACCAGCTATGTAGGTATATATTTTTGTAGTCACGTACCTATAAACATACTTACAAATTACTTAATTATAACTATACCCATTCAATCTATTTATTACGTAAAACGAGTAACAACTATTTTTGAATTTGCTTAAATAAGTAATTTGTATACTTATTAAGTATAACATTGAGTCCTTAGTAAAAAATAATACATATAATAGAGTATAGTAACTAGTAAATGTCAATTTTATTATTATTGCTTTGGTACGTGTATTTGTCGAACCATCTAAGCATATTTTGCATCAGTCTATTATCAAATTCAAATATATTAGGTATATATATGATACTATTTTATGGATGCGATGCACTGCGTTTTGCTTTCACTGAAATTATTATATAATATTGTCATTGAACTATATAGGTATTCAATAATCATATTGTAGTAAATTAATATAATATATATAAGCATTTAAATTGACAAAAATAAACGTGTAAATTATAAACATCACCTATTTTTTAAATTAACTACCTGCTTTAAATTGTTCTTGTATAGGAAATTTCATGAAGATATTGCTGTTTTATTTTGAATAACGATCATAACATTTCAAAAATATCACCGACAAGAAGTCCTAATAAAAAAAAATCATTCAAGGGTTTTTTTTAAGATTATAATATAAGAAATCGTATAGTCGAATGGTTCAATTCGTTCGTACGCAATATTCTCATGCATTATATACAAGGAATGAAATTAGAAAATTAGATAATGTAAGGGGGAAAAGCGTTCACCCATTGTTTTTATTACTTTTGTGGAACCATAAAACTAGTGGGAAAAGTTGTTATTCAGAATATAAAACCCTGTCAAATTTCGATCATTGCCAAACATATAAAACAACAATAAAAATAACATAAAATATTTGATCGGTCTTATTTTTTCCATTCTATATATATATATATATATGACTGTGCGTGTATGTGTGTGATGTGCGCCCGCCAATCGTTTTCATATATATACCAAATAAACCTTTGCGCGCATAACTACGATGTTTTTTTCTTCTTTTTTTTTATTGATACACTCGGAAAATTGTATTATTGCTGTATAAATTTCCAATAACGGTTATAAGGTCCTCGGGGTCGCGGTTTCATGATTCCGCGGGTTCCTTTGGTCGATTTGTATTCATGACGAAATCATAAACCGTTATGAGCTTTAAGGGCATTTTGGGCGTACCGTTTCTGATGTTGATGCTGAGTCGGCACCTACTTTCCCGTGTTTCCGGTTCGGGCACGAAATAAACCTATGATCGGAAATAAACGGGTTTTCGCTTTTTATACATTATTTTATATTATATATATATATATACGACAGAGCTGCAGTTAGTATATTCTATAGTATATAATATGTGTGGCGTATACAACGTTTCTGTTATTTCTCTCTCTCTCTCTCTCTCTCTCTGATGATGATATTCCACCCTTTTCGCTCAAGCCACAAACCCTCAAACGACCAATAAAACCGATTCGCATACCAAAGACCATTCGTTCGCGAAATTAACCGCAGGATGCACGCGACTAACGGTTGAGCGCGCATAACGGTTTGCATTAGGCGTTTATCCGTGAGCAGTAGCCGCAGCCGCAGTTCCGCGTCTATACATAGTAAATATATGTATATTGTATACATTTTACAGTGTGTATACGTACACCCCTTCACAAAATACGTACTCAGATTTAGGACAGCCCCCGAGAGACGGTAGTTAAGGAATGCGACACTCAGTTTTGATGATTATAATAAATTGTATATTTTTATTTTATGATTCTATATCTATAGAAGGTATATAGGTACAAACTCGAGGTACCTACATCGAGTAGTTTATAATTTTAATTGGATAATAAGTAAAAACAAAAAAACAATTAAGTTAATCGATTTTTTTCCACAAAAATAGATTCTGAGCGAAAATGATGTGTACGTCCACGTGGTTATCTATATACTATCTAGAATGTGTATAGATAACAGTGAAAGGTATCTACTTAAAAGTTAAATTTAATTAGTTACATTATTTACTTTGTATATTCGATAGATGCATTTTTAAATTATAACAAATAATGTGAATATATAATTTATAATATTTATAATATTATATAGGTACCTGCCATATACCTATACAACAATAAACCTTACTAATTTATTATAAGGTAAATACAGAATCCTAAGATAATTAAGTACCTTGTATACACTGACGCATTCAATACTAGCAATTGAGTAGGAATGTATGATTTGCATACAGCACATGACTAACATCAAAACTCTTCAAGCTACCTTCCGAAACCAGTATCATCATAGCAGAGACCCTGCAGGCCATCATAGAAGCACGTGATCTTTATCAAGACAACGACGGACTGCAAAATTCTCATCATCAGTGACTCTTTAAGCGCCCTTCTAGCTATTGAATAACCTATCCCCCAAACGAGATAGTCTAACTAATCCCCAACATTATTATCGTGACAAAAAACAATCGAATTTATGTGGGTTCATCCCATACGGACATTACTGCAGGCAATGAAAAAGTCGACACATTATAGTGAACGAGGCAATCACTTCTCCTATACATCCACAACCATAACCACACTTCCGTACGCCAAGACCTTAACGAAAAATATAGGTACACACTGCCAAGATGTGGCAAGTATATTGGGGAGAAACACCAATTACTACCAAGCTTTGAGAAATAAAAAAGAATATAAATAAACGGGATGCTCAACCTAATAATTTTCGTCGTGTAGAAATTATAACTACAAGCACAAGAATTGGGCACACCGACCTCACATATTATAATATACATATATAATAAATCATAAAAAACAACCCTATACTACAGCTAATTATGTGACCTATATTTTACAATAAAATACATAGTCCTATACATTACCCATTAGTTGCCACTACAAGAATAGCATCCTTAACCATCCTTCAACAATCGAAGAAGCACCCAAGGAACAAAATACTCACTCAATCCACGGCTATTTAAAAACCATATCAATATCGAAACCAAAATTTAAAAATAATATGACAATATGACCATCATGTAAATAACTTTTTAGCATCGATTTTTTTCAATTATTATACACATTATTTTTTTTTCATCTTCAAACTATGGATATTAAATAATACATTGTTAAATTAAATTAATGGTAGGCTTACAAGATATTACTTCAATTGAAATCGTTTTTAAAATTAATAATAATTTATAAACAAAAATTAACTATATTATAAACTTTTATAAAATAAGATAAATAATGAATAGAATATTAGATTAAGGTAATACTCTATGATAAAGGTTACAGCCTTGAGTATCATAATATAAAAATAAAAATGGTAACTATACTATAGTTTTAGACATTTTCGATAATCAGCTGGTTACTCCTTAAGACTTAAGTTAATAAATAAAACATAAAATAAAATATAAACATTTTTATATGTTTTATTTTTATAGGTTATTGTATGCTAATATTATACACGTTTTTATGTGTCTTATACATGTTTTATTAAATTATTCATTTCAGAAGTTTGACCTAATGACAAACAGCGTCCGAAACTATATAGGTGGTTTAGTTATACCATTTTAAATTTTTATTTTTATGTTATATAGGTGCTCAAATTTGTTACCCTAACATTTTATTAGTTTTACACTTTTACTATTTACTTATTTAATAAATAATGTTAATATTATAAAAATATATACATATTTTATACATTATTCCACGATATTCAATTGATCGGTGATACCAATTCTCAAATTGGTTCTTATTATTATTCGCCAAAATACTTAATTTAAAATTCAGAAAATCCATTTTTATTATTTATTATTTATAAATAAACAATAAACACTTCGAGCTGATCTCATTGTAATTTATATTATATGATAATAATAAAACAATAACGATTTACTTCAAAATTATTAATTGTACCTATATATATTAATTTATCGTTTATATATCGTGTTTATTAATCTTGATAATTTAATTTTGCCTACTTGGTACATTGTATATAGAGTGCATACTGTATGTGATTGTAGATCAAACCTCCTATGAAAAAATGAAAGTTTATTTCATATATTACCGATATTTCGATTATGCCAATTAATATTCAGAGTAATGATAAATGTTGAATGTTTTTTTTTTTAATCTTAAAACAGTACCGATATATTTGTTGTTACTTGTCTTTATATTATATATTTACACGTAAATAATCTTTAATGATCTAAAACATAAATATTGTATACAAAAAGTTAAAACAATACCTATGATTCCTGTTTCATTTTAATTTGTAGTAAATAATTTATGAAAATATATAATTTAAATAAAATAAAATAAAAATAAAAAATATTAATATTACATTTTGTTCTTTTTAAAACATAAAATTAATAATTATTGTACTATTACCAATATTTCCCAACATTTACACAATAATAGCTTAAACTACTTTATAGTTTTAGTTTTTCCGTGAATAAATAATATAGAGAAATGAGTAAATTTAGTAAATTTATATTATATTCAATACGTTATAGTATATGTATCCGATTGGATAAATAATGAATTTGATTCCTTTCAAATATTTTATGACTCTTTTATAATATCGAGTCTTATTATTTTTGTTTGGTAAAATTTTAAAATATTTAGACATAGCGTGCATAAAAAAATCAGTCGAATTGATTTTTTATTTAATAAAGCAATAAACAATTTCTGTATAAAAATACTGATCGACATCAAAGAATATAATTTAAACCGCCTTCCGTTTAATTAAGAAACATATAGGTATACAAGTTTTTATGAATTAACAGCCCAAATAATTTATAGCCCAAATTTATACATCTCTTTTCCGTTTATATTTTAATTTATTTTCTTATTTACGACATCGTAATATTGGTAAGTATATAATTTTGTTACGCCTGCAGTTGTAGGCTTCTAATTAACATTTTTTGAAATTAAATTGGATATGGTTTCAAGCAAAACAGTAGCCACCACGTAAAAATATATTCTATAAAAGTAAAAAAACGTGTTTAATACTTAATGATGGTTTTCTAAATTCTGTTTTGGTCGGTCTTGGCATGACACAAGTTAATTAAAAAAATAAAAATAAATTGTACCTATAGGTACTAAATTTGTTAATTGATGGCTGATGGGAACATTTTTTGATGTTAGTATAAAAAATATAAATATTTTGTGTTAAAGTTAGTGGGGTTATATTATATGTTGTGTAAAAATTTCACAATCATGATACTGCAAAACATTGATTATGCAATCGTTTAAAATCTAATTGTTTATTAAAATTGCTTTTATTATCTTATAGAACTCTGTGTATAAACACTTAGTATATATATATACTCAAATATATTTTTTTATATAATATACCTGCATAAATAGATATTGATATGCCTTAATATTATAATATTGTAAAAAATAAAACTTTAAATTTAATGAACGCCACCTTAAAATTACATTTACGTATTTCATATATACTTATTACACCATAAATAATAATATTATAACACAAGTATCTAAATTATAGGTTTTAAATGTGTCTATATTACACTTGTAGGTAATATAAGTGTATATATAGTTAGGTTCAGAACATATAACATCGAAATAGTATAAACCATTATCTAGTCGATAATATATTTAAATAATATTATTTTTGGTACCTACAATATTTATTTTAATCTTATGTACCAAACATTCTAAGGTAGATTGTTGCCCTGTTAGTTACAACAGAATTATAGGTATACCTTGTTTATTTTTTTTCGTTATAGAACTTAAAGGTTTCAATAATAAATAATAATAATTTATTATTATTTACATCATGCATGGAACATTTTAAGGAAGCTCTACCTCTTGATTATTCGTTATGTATACTGCATAATATTATATAATTATATTTTATATGTGATATACACATACCTATATTGAAAAACCACGTATATCTGTGGAATGCGCAGAATCCAGTTATTTTATCGAAGTAAAACTTAGATTTTACAAATTTACTTAAGTATATGCACTCACCACCAGAAGATTCCGAGCACCTATAATCTATATACAGAGTGTCTCAACTGCAGAGGATCTCATGAAGGCGATATGGAAGCAACTTTTTCCGCGCATTTGACGCTCAAGGGATAGCCTTCGTCAGTATGAGTATAAGGTCATTTAGATGGAGGAGGAAGAATTAAAGAGGTCAGAACGCGTACTTATATCTGAGAGAACATTTTAAACAAATAGTCCATAGGGTATAGGCTTTGAATGCTTCACGCTGGCCTAAAAAGATAACAATATGTAAAAGAAACCATTTCAACTAACCCTTCCTCGGGGATAAAAAATAGCACGAGTTCTATGATTTTTTGTATTTATTAGGTATATAAATGGTCATGTGTATTTTAAATAATTGTAGTGTTCAATAAGCAATAGTGGAATAATACTGATATAATAGCAATATTTGCCGAAAAAGCTATAAGTACGAAAAACAAAAATAGGTGTATAGGTATCTGGTATATGCACAAATAATATTAGCTGCGGTATAATATGTAACACATTGTAAGTATGTATTTTTAAATGCCAATAACGGCCGTAAATTATTCAAACGTATATAGATAACTGTCCATCGTCCCTACAAGAAAGTAGGAACCCTTGAACATTATTATATTATGTATGCGTCTTATCCCTTGCAGACACACCGCCCTCGACTTGTATAATCCTCAGGAAACGATTTAGAGACGCGTTTCGTCGTCGGACTGAAAATGATGAAGCTCATAAATATACGTACCTATATAGTATATACACGCGCGACTTGTTCCACTGAAATTTCGTCGGACTAAAAGAACCAGGGGCGTATTTATATTTTTTTTTTTTTGAGTGGGGGGGGGGGTGGGGGGCTGTGGTATTTTCTCCAACTGAAATTCCCCAATTATTTATGTTAATATTTATGTTATCCAAATAATAAAAACGCTTCGACATAGATAAAGTTCTTCCCTGTGCATTGTATAATTTTGGTAATTCTAATATAAATACAAAGGGAGTAGGCATAGTGTTGTCCAGATCAAAACCTTCCAGTAACTCCGATAATTTCCATCGTCGATCATTTTTGTCAACATTTCAAAAACTAATTAACCTTATCAAACATATTATTTTCATTGACTTTCCCAGACAGCATTTTGTAATGATAATATTATAATAGTATTATAATAACGTTATACTAATACTATTCGTTATTATAATGTTATATTAATATTATTAAACAAAAAATTGCTGTCTGGGTTTATACCATTAATTATAAGTGACTGTATGCAAAATTGAAATAAATATAATATGTAGAAATAGGTATAGGTCATAGGAATACACGAATGCCTATACCATTATATACCACAGTCCACAAAAGTGTACAATATTGGAACAATAATAATAATAATGTGGCTCGGCGTGTGCTGAAATTAATTAAACGCTACGTGATTGAGAGTAAGCAACGACCGCTGACACCAGTTCCCGGACGGGTGACCACCCTGGCTCATAGTGCGCAAAAACCTTGCCATACACACACGTGTTCCTAACCGACCGTATACCAACCGTACCAACCCTACCGACCTTACAAACTAATTACTTCAGTCGTCGAAGCCTTAAATCTAATAAAAAAATTATTATTATTATTATTATTATATATTTTAATTTATTATTCCATCAATCGTAAAATCTACGTTTATACAGTATTCCAAATCGAATCAGGCCATATCGTATGCCATACAGTAGGTATTTGTACTATTGTATATATTATAACCAAATAAAAAAATGGAAATGCACCATGGCTCGTTCTGTAGGTATAGATGCCTGTATAGATGACTGTAGTGCTGCAGTATATTATGTGCAGTACCTACCTACACATTATATAATATATTTGAATAATCGTTTAAATGCATGGCTACCTAACCTATTTATTTCTTTAGTCCAATAATTTTAGGCATGATTGCCTTCGTCTAATTAGAAAAAAAAGTAATTATTGATCAGGTAGAATCCAAACAAAAACTCTTTGTGACTGTATAGTTATCATGATCGTATATATTTTGATTGATATACAGTTTGTTATTCGTATGAAAATCACAAAGTTTTTGAAGTGATTGATTGGAATAATATTCGATTCATAAAAAATATTATGAATGATTGTTTGGAAATATTTCTGCAATTTTATTATAAAGTTTGTATTATATTGCTTCCAAAACACTGTATAATCGGATAAAAAAAAAAAAAAAATGGAAAATGAATAAGTAATTCTTGCCTCCACGACTGTTCGTGAAGTAGAAGTTTTTCCTTTTATTTAAATATATTATATTTAACTCGATATTTTATATTATTATAACGATTTGAATGAATTCATTATATTTTTGTTGAATAAATAGGTAGTTCATATAGGTACGTAAATATGTTATTCATTATATTTTCATTACAATATGTACAGATAAATATACATATAGGTAATTTAACGTCGTTTCACTATACCGTCATTATTATAATTATTAGTTATTATTTATTACATAATTATTTATTTAATTAGTCGTATACAATTGTCATATCGTTTAAAATGTAGGTACTATAATTTATATTAATATGTGTTTTTATTATATTCAATACAATTTTAATTGCACTCATACTTCTTTCTACAAAATGTATTGCGGTTTAATTTCACACAAATTTTAGATACTATTTCATCAAAGTCTACCTATTTGAAATTTATTTAAAAAAAGTTAATAGGGAGCAAGGCGGTATAAAAGGAAAATAATAATAATAATACACATTTACGAATCTGAAAATATTTGACATCTATACGATAAACTTCTGTGTGATGATATTATGTTGAAAGAGAAAAATAAATTTCAGTATAAAAAAAAAATAGCAATAATCGTTTTTAGAACCTCAACATATTATAGCTTTTCAAGTAAGTGTACATTAACACTTAATAATATTATTATTGCTTTTATACTGGTACAGTGGTACCTGTACGGTTATACACACACATATCATATTATAATATCATATACACATACGACATAGGTAGGTACTGGTGAATGGTGATGATTATTAGAACACGTGACAAATTTGAAATTCTAGTGAAACTTGATCGGCTAAAATCTGCGCCACGCAGCTATATAAATATAATATCCGCACCAATAGATAATATACGCAATTTATTATGCCTACCACCGATATTAGGTGTCTAATATTTCAAACACAAATACTGATAACGATATTGTATTATAATGTAAATAATATAGCGGTATTATGTACACGTATTATTTCACGCGGTATATTATTATTCCCACGGTCTGTTCCACGGTGACAACAGAGTAGATAATATTTTATTGGGCGGATCGCCTCCATATATTGATCGAAGATCCGACCGATGTATCATATTATATTGTATACCGGTGCGACGACCAACGTCGGTTAATACCGCACAAGCGCATTTTATATGAAGTGTCGAGTGTGCGTGTGGCGATATAATAATAATGTATTATTACATATTATATTATTATTATGCGTTTTTGTTCATCAAAACGCGGATTATCGTAGACCCCGCGTGTATTTATCATTGTTATTATTATAATAGTGTAGATAATAATAATAATAATAATAATATGTACAATACGTGACGGTTTACACGTGTTGCATAAGCTACAAACACTGATGTACAAATGATATACCATAATATTATATGGTAAGTATATATAGTGTATGTAACGACGTGCAGGCTGCGCAGTGTACACCACAAACACAACATATAAAATATACGATGTAAAAATAATAATATAACACACAGTGTTTGGGGCATTTATATTGCGTATACGCCTTCGCGTCGGATCGGGTCCGTGTACAAACAGTAGGCTAATGTCTGGGCATATACTATGGTACATGTATGTATACCGATCTCCGGATGATATACGTCTGTACACATATTATATATGAACGAGGGAGCGACTTTGTGCACCGGATTAGCAAGCGTGCGCTTGTAAACGATGCACCGTCCAGATAACGGACTCCATTAGCCGAAGAGAAAAACTCGAGGGACCTCGATGTATGCATATATATAATATATATATATATATATATATATGATATTAACTATAAGTTTATAATGCGATCAGAAAACGATTCGCACGCTTTAATGGCAGAACAAAATTATTCTTTATTTTTTAATAACGAAATGCAGTTTGGTATATATTATTATAGTGCAAACCGATTCGCGATAACGATTTAGAATAACATATTATTATCATAGATTCCACAAAACTATATATATGCATTATGCACCGACAATACAATATGCAATCATTAATTATCGCTCATTATTTTAATTTGGATTTGACTCACTATACAGTGACGCATTGTGGCAGGAGGAGTTGAGAATTCAGAATATCTATACTCGCCTTCTACCATCATGCACCGCACTATAATAGTGAATCAAATCAAAATTATATTAAATACAAATAATGAGCGATACATTTTGCGTTGCCTATATATATATATATATATATAATGTTATTTAATCTATGATAATATAATGAAGAAATATTTTTTTTTAGTTCTTAATATTATATAAAAAAAACACCGTATACTTAAAAATAAGAAAAATGAATGTGATTTTATTACTAGAACATGGTACTTAGGTATATACACAGTAATATAGACAATATCAAACAATTTTGTTTAAGATTGCTACGATAACGAAACAATTATAAGTACCTACATACCATTTAATAGTACCTCATCTTATAAACTTATGATTATATTCAACGTTGACTCAATTAAATATCAGTATCTACCTATATATATATATGCACTACAAATTAGTAAAACATATATAATGATGAAACAGGATACGTCCTAATATTTATATAAATATTTAATAGCACAACATTGGAATAGCTCGTTAAAACGTCATTACAAGAATATTTAGATATTATATCACATTGACACATTGAGAACTTGAAGTTGTACATTTACAAACATATTCACAGGACGTTTCGAATAATAAATTTATTTTTAATGTTTATTTTATGTTTTTTAATGTTGAGTAAAACATTAATGAATGAAATGTGACAATAATGGGTGCGATTATGTGTTGTAAATTTATTTTTATCATGCAACCAACGTGTAAACGGTAGTTATACAATGTCTAATACTCTAATGTATATACTTAAATTGTAAGAAAAAAACTATTAGTTTACAAAAAAGAAAAAATGTATACTAAATATCTTATTATAGCTACGCATAAGCGTATTTCGATGAGTTTTCGATAAATATTTCATAGGACGATGCTCAAAACAAAATAATATTCACATGTTATACATGAGTACCTACTTGACACATCAAACACTTAGAATTTGTATATATATATAACGTATTATATAGTAACTATACCTCTCATAATATTTATATATGTTACCTATATAATATACACACGCTTAAAACAATACAATTATGTAAATCTGGATTTACGAGTATTAAATCTTCATCATCAGATATTCCATCATTATTACGTCCACGAACTCGTTGAAGGAAAAATGGTCTTGCCACCGACCCCTCCGGTATACATAACTAAGGTACCCGTCCTCGTGCTTACCCCTCACCACGACTTCCCTGTCATATTATATATATATATATATATTTATAGCTGTCTGTAGCGGTTGGACGAGATGAAATAATTCATGAAATATGCATAAGATACGGTGACGACGCTAAAACCTCTTCTGCAATAGATCGGGTGAGAAGGGGCACTTCAGCAGGGTACCGCAGCGAAGTGGTTGAATATGCCGAGAGAGCCGGTAAAAAAATAATAATTCCCCTTTTACGTGACCGAAATGTATATTAATATATAACAACGTCGACGTCGACGACGAGGGCGAAACACTCCGTTTTCTTATGTATTATACATAGGCTAATCCTGTGGAATATTGCCAGGAACCCTTACCGCCCTTCTCTTCTCGTTGGGTAGCGGATTAAGTAAAAAAAAAAAATGGTTTTCGTCACCACTGCGTCCCCTATACCTAGATATAGAACCGGTGGGGTGTATTTTTCCTGGTATTTTTATTTACTTACTGCAGACATTTCGCCAGCCCACCACTGTGTGTGATTTCTTCCGTGAGACTTGGGGTTGAGTATTATGAAATACATATTATATTTGCTGGGGAGACCGTCGCTGGGACCTGTATATGAAATCTTTATAGGATATTGAATTCGGCTACCATTTTGTATTATTATACACGAGTCCCGTATAAAATATGTATGGGCTCTAAAACATTTAATTAGCATATTTAGATACATTATATTATAATGTATCTTCATAAACATAATAGTCTGTGATGTATATGTATTATGTATATATTTTTTTTTGG
>NC_042494.1:57775235-57776112 GCF_005508785.2 Acyrthosiphon pisum
TAATATTATGTTCCTTATACTGGTATTATTTGAAAGGAACGGATACTATCCGTTACACCACTAACGTTTTATATTTATGTTTTATCATTCAAATTATTTTGTATTTTCGAATGTTGTGATTGTTGTGAACTACATTTTTTTATATAGGATAGTAGCAGTTCACCGACAAAATTGTGAGTTATTATATTCCTTTCACTAGTATTATTACTTATTTGTTGGGCCAGGAGGGCCACGTAAAATTATTCAACATATTATACTTATAATACGGGTTTCACTTCGGATAGCTGCACATATATAGATATTGAAAAGTCTCGGTAGATACTCCTTTCTGCGCGTAAGAAACAACGAGAAAAAACCACACAGAAATGACGATGGCGAGACTATTATACATTGAGTTTCGTTTTTGCGCTCGGACCTCTCACTCGCACGCGTTGGTCTTTGCGAAGTGCGAGAGAGACAGAGATAAGAACTGCAGTTATACATTTATTCTGTTCATCGATGAGACTGGAAATCTATCTGATTTTGAAGTTGATTTACTTGACATCGGGTATTAAAGTCGGAAGATATTATTGGTTTAACTACTACTCCCTTCTTCGAGCCTTTTTGTTTTTGTTTGAATGATTCACAGAAATGCAAAAATGTCTCTGTGTCATTATATTGTGTTATATTTTTATATTTATTACCAAGTTTTTTGATCATTCGATCACGCCCGCCACGTCCTATTAATACGTGTGTGGCTTGCAATACATGAAACAGCTCACTGGGCCCATAATACGCAGCACAAAATAATAAGTACATTATTAGTATATTAATAAGTAAATTCAATATAGTTCTTCAGAATTATTATTATAGAATCTTAATCTTTATTGCGTCAAAT
>NC_042494.1:57776212-57781052 GCF_005508785.2 Acyrthosiphon pisum
CGTGCACACTCGGCGCGCGCATTTACGATAAACGATTATAGTAAATTCGTTGGTAATATGCGATTCCCAAGTATGTTTATTGTTATTATATTTTCTACTTCACGTTTGGCATTATAGGTACGTAATAGGTACCTAGGCAAAGCTCGTATTACGTATATTGCCGAGTAATTTTTGGATTTTATATAATGCCTAGGTATTTTGCATAATACAGCTGGATAATCCATATTTCCGGTAACATATACACACAAAAACACAGGTCGGTCGGTGTGTGAGATAGCGCACGAAGTACCTACATAAGGTGACTAAGAACAAGAACTATCATTGTCCGTTCACGGCCCTAAAAAAATGCTTAGTTAATTTAAACAATTTTATAGTAATTGCCGCTAACATAAATACAAAAAAAATCAGTTTAAATGTGTACGAAAAAAAACTAGGTAAGTGCATAATAATATTATGTTATATTACGAATAAATATTCTCTTTAGCTACCCAGCATTTTTTTTTAACAAACGTATTTCAACAAGCTGTGGAACAGTGGTGCAAAAAAAAATGCGGAAATCATTATTTTGGAAGTTATAGCCTCCCAAAGTTTGCAATATCACTTTTATATAAATGCGCACAACACTACACTTTACTACCACGCGCAGCACCTATAACGAATTTTAACGAATTATAAATGGCGTGGTGAAATTAGATACAATTTGCAGAATCAGCGAGTCATCTTATTACAACACATTAAATTATAAACGCATTTTCGACTTATTCAAAATATTATTTATTTACATACCGTAAACAGTACTATTACTATGAATATGTTGTTTTAATACGTACCTACCTTTGTATTTAAGCTTTTAATGATGCAAAAACGACAGTGAAGTCAGAATTTTGAGGTCGGACTTATAGTTTTAAAGTTATAGCTAATTGAAATATAATGTAGTATTTTGAGTATTTTCTTATTCATCCACGCCGACAGTGCCATGTTAAGGTGTAATGTCGCCGGGGGCACACATATTTTGAATTCAACCACTGGAGAGGTAAATTGTATTCTTTTTATTATAGAATACAGAGATGGTAGAAAAAAATGTAACAATCAATTATTTGTCCAATGAATAATATATATTTCAAATGGAAAAATGCAAGTGCAAACAAATAAATAAATAATTAATAATAATAATAATAAACAAACAAACAAACCGGTTTCCTTCGTCTCAAAAATCAAGTTAGATTCTTATATATATATAGATTATTAATAATAAACCACAAAAAAAACAATTCATTGGTCTTATTATGCTTTTTTCAGCCTTTGTAATTGGTAAAGAATTAATTTATGGAGGAAATTAGAGTCACTAGTTCTACGACACTGTAATCTTACCACAGTAAGAACAATAAAACCACTGATTAATTTATAATAAAAAAATTTAATTTAGTCTATTTAGATAGTGTTTATACATATTATTTCTATTTACTACAATAACTGTACGTATATCCTGTACGTACAGCAATATCCTCGTCCGTCGAGTCTCGACTGCGTTTACGCATTAACGCGTGTTAATATTATTGTAACCATTCGAATAAGATCTATGTACAGCTGTATAGGTATATAGGTAACTAAGTTTTATTATTATTAAAAATATATTACATATAATACTTAAATATTTTAACATAAATTTATAATATATTAAATCACTGATGGAAAAATTAATTTATTGCGAAAAAACCAAAAAAATATGTATACGAATGCCGCCTATGAGATATTTTAAAATGTTGCCACCTGGGGGAAAATTCCCCCTTTGCCCCTCGTTAAAGACATATGCAAAACAAAAAAAAAATAAAAAGGGTGTATAGTAAAACAGAAACATGCTACTGATTTCACCATAATTCTTAACTCTTAAAATACGTAAACAAGAAATCAAAATTCGTTATAGGCGCTGCGCGCGACAGTAAAGTACAGTGTTGTGCGTGTGCCTGACATTTAAAAAAATGCTGTGTAGCTAAAGTGAATTTATGCCAAATATATTGTAATATTGTAAAGCTACTAAATTGTGTGAAATCTTAAGACAACATTTAATTATTTAGTGTACCTCTATATTAAGGTTTTAGGATTTTTGATAAAATAGTACCTATTCCCACTCACCACTGTACTTTAAAATTTAGTATTTATTATATTTATTATATTTATTTAGTATTTTGTGTGTAAAAAATGTCTATCCCCCCCACCCCCTAACACAAATTCCAAATTACACCAGTGGTGGCTTACACACTAGACCAGCGTTTCTTAAACTGTATTTTGCAGAACTCCAGTATGCCGCAAAACCTAAGTGATTTTTTTCAATGAAGGATTTATAATATTGTGAAGTCCTGTTTGTCAGTTATTTAATATATTTTTTTAATTAATTACAGTATACACATTATTATTATATGAAATTATTGTTATTTTTAATGCAAATAATCCTTGTATAAAATGTCACATTGAAACTATTGAAACAAGGTAGAGGTTCTAAGTGGAGAGCTGTAATAAATTATAATTGAAAGCTAAAAAAAATGCTAAAAATTAAAAAAAAAAAATAGGGGTTTCATGATAAAAGTGGACATAAGAAAGGTTCTACGGATATAGAAGTTTAAGAAACGCTGCACTAGATGGTTATAATCGCACGCGTCCTATCATCAGAAACGCGGAGATTATTAAAGGCGAAATAAAATACGTTTTAACTCGACAATTATCGCCTAGTGTGAGTAGTGCGTAAACCATTTAATAAATTATTACGTTTAGCACGTTCGATAACGAGTTGCGAGTTGAACGCGACAAGTGACCACCACTATAATATAATTGTATGTGTGGGTAATAAAGTATTTAAGTCCATTTTCATATTACCATATACATTTTCAGTTTATAATATTCATGTTTTATTTATTTGATGATACTATTTTTATAAAAAACAAAAACGAGTCGTCACATTGTTGCCCCTTTCAACTTGCGATCCGGGGCTATCTATAACCCCCTAGCCTCCCTTGATACAGCCCTGTACGATGTATACAATATATGACAGTCCCTAAAATTGTATAGTACAAAAGTGCAGCGTGTAGTACGAAATTCAAAGGTGTGTTATTCTAATTAAACCTTTATAATAATATTATGTATAATTTTATATCTTCACATTTTTTTTTAAATATTTTAATGGTTTTTTGCCATACTACATTTTAATTATTATCTACTACACAGATACCCAGTAAACAATATGTTGTGTTGTTATACGTCTTATCCTATTATTATATTATATAGTTATTATTATTCATTGTTATTAAAATTAGCTATTTTTACTATTATCAGCTTAGTAGTGAACGGTAGTATATAGAAATAGCATAGTATAAGGAATAAGAAGTATTCTCAATGATAATACTGCACATATTTTTTTAAGGGACAATGTATAATTTATATAGGCAACCAACAATAAACACAAAGCGACGTCACGAATATACATTTAATCTTATGCAAGGCAGTACCTATGCACAAAAACACAAGGCGGAACACAAGGACGAAAACACGGTTCGAGTTGATCATACTTCTTATTTCTTATACTATGGTATATAGTACACTAGTGTTTATCTAGAAATAATTTAGATTTGACCGATTATGTGGACTATGTGTGTAGTACGAACATTTGGATATTTTAGGCCTTTAGGGACTGATATAATATTATATTATATATTAAAATAAATGTGTTATTTCATTGAGAGGACGCTATACCCGCATGCGTTGTCTCCGCCTTACAAAATTTGTGTACAACATAGCAAAGAACTGTTTTGCGCGGGATAGAACCACTCCCTCGGTATTTATAATAGAATTACCAAAATTCCACAACGCAAAGTGAACAACTTTATCTGTGTCGCAGCGTTTTTATTTTTTGATAGCATTTACCAATATTTTTTAAGAATTAAATGAAATAAACAAAATAAATCCTAATCTTCTCAAACTGATAATTTTAATTTTATTTATGTTATCCAAATAATAAATATAATACGCTACGACACAGATAAAGTTGTTCCCTATGCGTTGTGGAATTTTGGTAATCCTACTATAAATACTGACGAGTGGTAAAAACATTTATTTGTTATGTTGTACATTAATTGTAAGACGGAGACAACGCTTGCGGGTATAGCGTCCTCATTATAAGTAAGTAAACCAGGTACCTACTTTAATTTGCAGTTGACTCATCACAAAATAACGTTGTTGAAAATCATAAATAATGAAATTCAAAATCATCCTGATCAATCTAAATTATTTAAGAGTACCTATACTGATGTATATAATATGTAAGTAATATATCAAAGTTTGCACAGGTCTCGTCTATCTCCAATCTCCATATCCAGCGATAAAAAAGGAAGATTTCCTATATTGCTACATAAATCAATTAGCTATAAATCTATTTAGAACGAACATTTTCTACTCGATGTTGACTTAGTAAACAATATTTTATTCTACTCTAAAATTACAAATTTGAAATAGCTTTGTTCAAGTGACAAAATTCACATTAGTAACCGATCATAAACCACTTTATCGATCATATTCGGAGAAAAAAAAAGTTATGCCGATGTACTCAGCAAACAGACTCCAAAGGTGAGAATATAGACATAGGCGTTTGGCTATATGGGTATGTATTTGACTTTGATATTGTTTTTGACGTTTTCGTTAAACCCGAGCAAAATCCGCCGGATTTCCTGTCGCGAATAAAGATAGAAAATGTTTATAATACCTTGCCGGAACAAGAATGTTTGCAATTTATATAATATGAAAAAATATAGATCGTTTATAGAATTAAATGGAATGAGATGGGAACACAAAC
>NC_042494.1:57781152-57818049 GCF_005508785.2 Acyrthosiphon pisum
TTGAGAATTACTCTTACTACCACCAAGATCAAATATGCGACCATCATCGAGTAAATAATTGTCACCATAGTAGTATAATAATTATACTGATTTGTGATTATGTTAAACAAAAGAGGAAGATGGTGTTAGGCTCTTTTATTCGGTACATTTGTTCGACTCTTTCCCAATAATATGAGTAGCTGAGAGAATGGTCAAACGACCAATGTTTGCCGCGTCTCCTTCAGTAGCCATGGCGTCACGCAAGTTGATTTACTCATCTGATCGTAACTTCAATTGATTGAAACGAACGAGATTGAGACGCTCCATTAATATTCAAATCTGTTTCAATAAATCCATTTATGCGGAGACGTGCTGTGACGTTACTAATTACTATTAAATCATAGCTCCAAAATATTTTATTATTCACTCGCAATGGAGTGTGTTCGGTACTTATACAGTTATATATATATAAAGATACATTTTTTTACGCTACGATAGGGTACTTCACCCTTCCTGGCAGTTCTTCTCCTTACGATACCTATACAACCCGCCCATCTATATATGCAGGCATGAGGCTATATGTATACATAGGTATATGAGTTTAGAAAATTTAAATTTAAAAAAATTATAAACGAAAAACATTATACGGCGCTACATAATACATATTGAGTTGTGTATGATCATATAATATAATAATATATAATATTATACATGTGTAGATTTATTTAGTATTTAGGTACAGTCATGCAATATATATATACGCAGTCATACTGCAAAGACTTTTTCGACATTGCTATAATTTCAATAAAAATAGATACCAGCTATATATACCTAATAATATATTATGTCATTTTACACCTATATATAGTTATTATTAAAGACGTCTGTGTTTATTTAAACGATGTGACGTTTAATAAAACAATTGCTTTCGATATACCTATTTATATCGGATAAGCACTATATAATATTGTACTAACTGGAATTAGTCGAAAGTGAATTATTGATAATATATAGTTTATATACAGGGGAAACGTATATATTACTGTATGGAAGGGACGTCGAAATTCTCGTGGGAAGGCTAATTTGGCCACCGCCTGCAGACCATGATGATGATCTCTGTATATACACTATATACAGCCATAAGTACAGGACACTAAATATATTATACATCGACCATCCCGGTAAAAAACTAATTTACTTTGGTATTCAAACAATCGCTGAAATTAGCCATCAATAGGCTATTAACCGGTTGGGCGAAAAATAATACAATTACTTCCGGCTGCACGTATTACGCCCATTGCGCAAACGGTGTTAATTTGCGGTACCTATAATATAATATCACGCATGCTACTGAACGTCTGGCTTCCGTGAGCAATATTATTTTCGATAAGAACCAATATGTAGGCTATAAATATAGGTAGGTAGGTACCTATACCACATGGTTATATTTTGTGATCAGACAGTTCCAAGCGTTTATTTTCCCCTCAAAACTGTTTTTTTTTTTTAAATTTTAATTACTTATTTTATATTATATATTATATTATTCTATTGCCGTATAATATTATAATATGTTAAAACAACATATTTTACATAGGTATATAATTTATTACATACTATTATATGTATATCAAAACTGTCTGTTTAGTTATTTATAAAATCAAAGTTCCTAAAAAAAATAATACCAAATAAAACGCTACGAAATCAGTAATGAAAATGGGGGTTTTCTTTTGGAAAAAAAAGATTTTATCGGTAGAGGACACCATATATATATATATATCCTTAAATGCATTTAAAAAGTCTCCTAACTGTAGCGATGAAAACTTTAAATGGGTATTTACATGAACATTTCAAAAATTAATTTTTAAAGGATAAACAATTTTATGGAATGATTCTAATAATATGCTAGGTGAATTACTCAGGATTCCTGCATGAAAAACAATTAATAACATAATAATATAAATATCAGGTACAACTGTGACGATAGGATGTATACTTACACTAGTTATATATAGGTACAACACTGCCTTAATATTATATATTATTATGTAGGTACTTACCTGTACCTAACCTTTACAGTATGCACAAGAAATAAAAAAAATACATCAATCATAGTATGTAGGTATATGTATACATAATTATTAAAGCCCCGATATATTGATGCCCTAAAAGCTTAAAAAATGGACTAAGAATTAAAACTGGTTTAATATTTATAGAAAACGCAATTAAAAGTTGAAACTCAAGGAACACATTTTAAGGTATAGGAAAGCATCATTTATGATTCAAAAAAAGATACAAAAGTCAATTCAATATCCGGACCTAATAATAGTTAGAAATATATAGAAACTTATAAAATAATGTTAATCTATATAATAAAATAGGTAACTAATAATTAATAATATATATTTTATAGTTAACTATTTAAAATTGAATCGTTTATAAATAGGTACCATAGGATACCTACCTACCTATTATTATAGATAATTAATATATAATATAATATTAACTACTATATGCAGTCTATAGCTATTATAATTACATATTTACATAATAATAATATAACATATACTCGTATCGTTTAATGCTTATTTTAATATTTATAATAAAATATAGAACAGGCAAGTATATAGCCTTTAAAATTAAATATCTAATATAGCAATATACACAAATACCTATAGGTGCCAATGTTATTTTATAGTTGATGAGTATAAAAAATAAGATAAATATTGAAAAAAAAATGTCTACCATGTTAAAAATTGAAAATAAAAATTTGGTCGTAAAATTATTGCTTTCCATAAAATATTTATATCTATATGTACATATAAAATTATTATTATTTGTATATATATATATTGTGTCTGATATGCGATATGTATATACCCTTATATGTATAACATATATTATGTGTACCTATACAGCTATACCTATATCTATATAAACCATTGGAATTCCGAGTTCAACATAATAATATATATATTTCTTTTAAAGTTGTGTTGGCTTTCGTATATCCGCACTCTGCTTTTACCTTTTGTGACCTATACGTACAGCTGGCTACGTCGATAAACAAAATAAGGTTTCTTTTTCCTTTTTTTTTTATCTAAACCTCGTATAATACGAATAAACGCAGGTGAAAGTGTGAATCTCGATCGCGTTCACGGCGTATAAAAAGCGATTTGTCGGCAGAGTACCGGCCGTATATCACATATATATATAGACACACGCACTGCTCCTGCCTGGACGGATTTTGTGTATAGTATTACCGTATAAAAATGCTGTAAAGTGTTTCGCCGGGCGTGGGATGAAAGCAGAGAGACGTGAGGTCCGAGAAGGGACGTCTACGCGGAAAACAAACGAGCGTAAAAGACGTTCTTGATCTTTTTTTTCCCAGGGATCGTGTAAAGGGTCGCGAACATATTGAGTTGTGTGTATATATAACCTGTTTATATACGAGTGCGTATGTACGGGAATTTATATATATATATATTATATATATTTATATAGACGTGTGTAGAAATAGGGTAGATATTTTTTTTCTCTCGTTGTTATTTTCCTCCTTCGCACTCGGGGCGGAAAAATATACGAGAAGCCATTTTGTTTATTGATGGGATCAGCGAGAATCTTTATTTACGGACGAGGGTCGGCGGCGGCGGCGGCGGCGGTCCACTTGGCACCTCCGCAGGGCATTATCTACGAAACGATTGACCGCCGTGTGGGATTTAGAAATACTCGCGCACACACACACATACACACACACTCACCACATATTCTTTTCACACACAAACACACGCCCTGCCCCACCGCGATCAAGACTGCGCTGCACAGGGTGCAAAAGGGAAAGGGACGAAGACGGCGGCGGCGGTGAAAATGGAAATTCGTTCACGTCCGCGGGGTTTATCTTTTTGTCGAACACGACGAAACGGTATTCTTATCGTCGCGCACCAAACTGTGTGTGGGTGGGTGTGTGTGTGGGTGTGTGCGTGAGTGTGTGGGTGCGTGTGTGTATACAGCTATGACCTATACAGTCGTCGTCGTTCACCCCCTCCCCCTCTCAACTCTGCCGCCGTTTCTCATCACGTGAATAGAATCCAATTTCCTAGCTTATAAATATGATTTCATGTATATATACACTTTTATTTTCTCCTTCGCTTTTCAGTCAGCACGTGATTTTCAGACCGAACACGGACGTATATAAATATATATATATATATATTACATACCTACACACCGCGCGTTGTACACGCAGACGGATGCTAACAAAAAAGAATCATCCCTTGCACAGTGTGTACCTATACGCATCACGCCGTATACACATAGCAGTGCACGCATCGATGGGTTGTCGTTATTATATATTATATAATATACGATATTATTATATACATCGCGTATGTATATCATCAGAACATCGAAATGATAATAATATCACTACGTTTTTAGGTCCCATGTATACGTTATAATATTGACCTCTGAATATTTTATCGATTCTCATACATTATCACTGAGTCAAATGGAATATGTAGCAATGTAGGTGACATACGATTGCTTTACAATATTATGACGTATATAAAATATAAAAAATAAAATAAAATCGTTTTTGACGTTTTTGTTCGTAGCGTTTCTTTTTTTTTTTTGCCACAATGTAATAACAATATTCTTGAACAGTATTGCGCGTTTTATTTAGGTAGAAAAAAAACACTTATTCGCTATTGAAATAAAACAAATATTATATATGGAGCATGCTGTGTATAATAATTAGATATATATGTATTAGTAATTATTTACTAGTAGATATGTATAATGCACAATATATAATATTATAGTATATATTTTAAAGTGAGTACATCCAAAAAGATAATATTATTTCTAAATTTATTTTAAAAATACCTTAATTGTATTTACAAAACTCTTGTTATTTTGTTTCACAGTTAAGACATTTTCTAGTTTAATTAAAATATTTATTAACAACGCACAACATATTATTTATTAACTTAATTATACGATAAAATATTTGTTTTCCTTTAACAATCTTACAACTTCCACCTTATAATTTAAGTTAATATTCCCACCGCATACCTAACCAGCTATATAGGTATATATTTTTGTAGTCACGTACCTATAAACATACTTACAAATTACTTAATTATAACTATACCCATTCAATCTATTTATTACGTAAAACGAGTAACAACTATTTTTGAATTTGCTTAAATAAGTAATTTGTATACTTATTAAGTATAACATTGAGTCCTTAGTAAAAAATAATACATATAATAGAGTATAGTAACTAGTAAATGTCAATTTTATTATTATTGCTTTGGTACGTGTATTTGTCGAACCATCTAAGCATATTTTGCATCAGTCTATTATCAAATTCAAATATATTAGGTATATATATGATACTATTTTATGGATGCGATGCACTGCGTTTTGCTTTCACTGAAATTATTTTATAATATTGTCATTGAACTATATAGGTATTCAATAATCATATTGTAGTAAATTAATATAATATATATAAGCATTTAAATTGACAAAAATAAACGTGTAAATTATAAACATCACCTATTTTTTAAATTAACTACCTGCTTTAAATTGTTCTTGTATAGGAAATTTCATGAAGATATTGCTGTTTTATTTTGAATAACGATCATAACATTTCAAAAATATCACCGACAAGAAGTCCTAATAAAAAAAAATCATTCAAGGGTTTTTTTTAAGATTATAATATAAGAAATCGTATAGTCGAATGGTTCAATTCGTTCGTACGCAATATTCTCATGCATTATATACAAGGAATGAAATTAGAAAATTAGATAATGTAAGGGGGAAAAGCGTTCACCCATTGTTTTTATTACTTTTGTGGAACCATAAAACTAGTGGGAAAAGTTGTTATTCAGAATATAAAACCCTGTCAAATTTCGATCATTGCCAAACATATAAAACAACAATAAAAATAACATAAAATATTTGATCGGTCTTATTTTTTCCATTCTATATATATATATATGACTGTGCGTGTATGTGTGTGATGTGCGCCCGCCAATCGTTTTCATATATATACCAAATAAACCTTTGCGCGCATAACTACGATGTTTTTTTCTTCTTTTTTTTTATTGATACACTCGGAAAATTGTATTATTGCTGTATAAATTTCCAATAACGGTTATAAGGTCCTCGGGGTCGCGGTTTCATGATTCCGCGGGTTCCTTTGGTCGATTTGTATTCATGACGAAATCATAAACCGTTATGAACTTTAAGGGCATTTTGGGCGTACCGTTTCTGATGTTGATGCTGAGTCGGCACCTACTTTCCCGTGTTTCCGGTTCGGGCACGAAATAAACCTATGATCGGAAATAAACGGGTTTTCGCTTTTTATACATTATTTTATATTATATATATATATATACGACAGAGCTGCAGTTAGTATATTCTATAGTATATAATATGTGTGGCGTATACAACGTTTCTGTTATTTCTCTCTCTCTCTCTGATGATGATATTCCACCCTTTTCGCTCAAGCCACAAACCCTCAAACGACCAATAAAACCGATTCGCATACCAAAGACCATTCGTTCGCGAAATTAACCGCAGGATGCACGCGACTAACGGTTGAGCGCGCATAACGGTTTGCATTAGGCGTTTATCCGTGAGCAGTAGCCGCAGCCGCAGTTCCGCGTCTATACATAGTAAATATATGTATATTGTATACATTTTACAGTGTGTATACGAACACCTCTTCACAAAATACGTACTCAGATTTAGGACAGCCCCCGAGAGACGGTAGTTAAGGAATGCGACACTCAGTTTTGATGATTATAATAAATTGTATATTTTTATTTTATGATTCTATATCTATAGAAGGTATATAGGTACAAACTCGAGGTACCTACATCGAGTAGTTTATAATTTTAATTGGATAATAAGTAAAAACAAAAAAACAATTAAGTTAATCGATTTTTTTCCACAAAAATAGATTCTGAGCGAAAATGATGTGTACGTCCACGCGGTTATCTATATACTATCTAGAATGTGTATAGATAACAGTGAAAGGTATCTACTTAAAAGTTAAATTTAATTAGTTACATTATTTACTTTGTATATTCGATAGATGCATTTTTAAATTATAACAAATAATGTGAATATATAATTTATAATATTTATAATATTATATAGGTACCTGCCATATACCTATACAACAATAAACCTTACTAATTTATTATAAGGTAAATACAGAATCCTAAGATAATTAAGTACCTTGTATACACTGACGCATTCAATACTAGCAATTGAGTAGGAATGTATGATTTGCATACAGCACATGACTAACATCAAAACTCTTCAAGCTACCTTCCGAAACCAGTATCATCATAGCAGAGACCCTGCAGGCCATCATAGAAGCACGTGATCTTTATCAAGACAACGACGGACTGCAAAATTCTCATCATCAGTGACTCTTTAAGCGCCCTTCTAGCTATTGAATAACCTATCCCCCAAACGAGATAGTCTAACTAATCCCCAACATTATTATCGTGACAAAAAACAATCGAATTTATGTGGGTTCATCCCATACGGACATTACTGCAGGCAATGAAAAAGTCGACACATTATAGTAAACGAGGCAATCACTTCTCCTATACATCCACAACCATAACCACACTTCCGTACGCCAAGACCTTAACGAAAAATATAGGTACACACTGCCAAGATGTGGCAAGTATATTGGGGAGAAACACCAATTACTACCAAGCTTTGAGAAATAAAAAAGAATATAAATAAACGGGATGCTCAACCTAATAATTTTCGTCGTGTAGAAATTATAACTACAAGCACAAGAATTGGACACACCGACCTCACATATTATAATATACATATATAATAAATCATAAAAAACAACCCTATACTACAGCTAATTATGTGACCTATATTTTACAATAAAATACATAGTCCTATACATTACCCATTAGTTGCCACTACAAGAATAGCATCCTTAACCATCCTTCAACAATCGAAGAAGCACCCAAGGAACAAAATACTCACTCAATCCACGGCTATTTAAAAACCATATCAATATCGAAACCAAAATTTAAAAATAATATGACAATATGACCATCATGTAAATAACTTTTTAGCATCGATTTTTTTCAATTATTATACACATTATTTTTTTTTCATCTTCAAACTATGGATATTAAATAATACATTGTTAAATTAAATTAATGGTAGGCTTACAAGATATTACTTCAATTGAAATCGTTTTTAAAATTAATAATAATTTATAAACAAAAATTAACTATATTATAAACTTTTATAAAATAAGATAAATAATGAATAGAATATTAGATTAAGGTAATACTCTATGATAAAGGTTACAGCCTGTGAGTATCATAATATAAAAATAAAAATGGTAACTATACTATAGTTTTAGACATTTTCGATAATCAGCTGGTTACTCCGTAAGACTTAAGTTAATAAATAAAACATAAAATAAAATATAAACATTTTTATATGTTTATTTTTATAGGTTATTGTATGCTAATATTATACACGTTTTTATGTGTCTTATACATGTTTTATTAAATTATTCATTTCAGAAGTTTGAGTAATGACAAACAGCGTCCGAAACTATATAGGTGGTTTAGTTATACCATTTTAAATTTTTATTTTTATGTTATATAGGTGCTCAAATTTGTTACCCTAACATTTTATTAGTTTTACACTTTTACTATTTACTTATTTAATAAATAATGTTAATATTATAAAAATATATACATATTTTATACATTATTCCACGATATTCAATTGATCGGTGATACCAATTCTCAAATTGGTTCTTATTATTATTCGCCAAAATACTTAATTTAAAATTCAGAAAATCCATTTTTATTATTTATTATTTATAAATAAACAATAAACACTTCGAGCTGATCTCATTGTAATTTATATTATATGATAATAATAAAACAATAACGATTTACTTCAAAATTATTAATTGTACCTATATATATTAATTTATCGTTTATTAATCTTGATAATTTAATTTTGCCTACTTGGTACATTGTATATAGAGTGCATACTGTATGTGATTGTAGATCAAACCTCCTATGAAAAAATGAAAGTTTATTTCATATATTACCGATATTTCGATTATGCCAATTAATATTCAGAGTAATGATAAATGTTGAATGTTTTTTTTTTTAATCTTAAAACAGTACCGATATATTTGTTGTTACTTGTCTTTATATTATATATTTACACGTAAATAATCTTTAATGATCTAAAACATAAATATTGTATACAAAAAGTTAAAACAATACCTATGATTCCTGTTTCATTTTAATTTGTAGTAAATAATTTATGAAAATATATAATTTAAATAAAATAAAATAAAAATAAAAAATATTAATATTACATTTTGTTCTTTTTAAAACATAAAATTAATAATTATTGTACTATTACCAATATTTCCCAACATTTACACAATAATAGCTTAAACTACTTTATAGTTTTAGTTTTTCCGTGAATAAATAATATAGAGAAATGAGTAAATTTAGTAAATTTATATTATATTCAATACGTTATAGTATATATGTATCCGATTGGATAAATAATGAATTTGATTCCTTTCAAATATTTTATGACTCTTTTATAATATCGAGTCTTATTATTTTTGTTTGGTAAAATTTTAAAATATTTAGACATAGCGTGCATAAAAAAATCAGTCGAATTGATTTTTTATTTAATAAAGCAATAAACAATTTCCGTATAAAAATACTGATCGACATCAAAGAATATAATTTAAACCGCCTTCCGTTTAATTAAGAAACATATAGGTATACAAGTTTTTATGAATTAACAGCCCAAATAATTTATAGCCCAAATTTATACATCTCTTTTCCGTTTATATTTTAATTTATTTTCTTATTTACGACATCGTAATATTGGTAAGTATATAATTTTGTTACGCCTGCAGTTGTAGGCTTCTAATTAACATTTTTTGAAATTAAATTGGATATGGTTTCAAGCAAAACAGTAGCCACACGTAAAAATATATTCTATAAAAGTAAAAAAAACGTGTTTAATACTTAATGATGGTTTTCTAAATTCTGTTTTGGTCGGTCTTGGGCATGACACAAGTTAATTAAAAAAAATAAAAATAAATTGTACCTATAGGTACTAAATTTGTTAATTGATGGCTGATGGGAACACTTTTTGATGTTAGTATAAAAAATATAAATATTTTGTGTTAAAGTTAGTGGGGTTATATTATATGTTGTGTAAAAATTTCACAATCATGATACTGCAAAACATTGATTATGCAATCGTTTAAAATCTAACTGTTTATTAAAATTGCTTTTATTATCTTATAGAACTCTGTGTATAAACACTTAGTATATATATATATACTCAAATATATTTTTTTATATAATATACCTGCATAAATAGATATTGATATGCCTTAATATTATAATATTGTAAAAAATAAAACTTTAAATTTAATGAACGCCACCTTAAAATTACATTTACGTATTTCATATATACTTATTACACCATAAATAATAATATTATAACACAAGTATCTAAATTATAGGTTTTAAATGTGTCTATATTACACTTGTAGGTAATATAAGTGTATATATAGTTAGGTTCAGAACATATAACATCGAAATAGTATAAACCATTATCTAGTCGATAATATATTTAAATAATATTATTTTTGGTACCTACAATATTTATTTTAATCTTATGTACCAAACATTCTAAGGTAGATTGTTGCCCTGTTAGTTACAACAGAATTATAGGTATACCTTGTTTATTTTTTTTCGTTATAGAACTTAAAGGTTTCAATAATAAATAATAATAATTTATTATTATTTACATCATGCATGGAACATTTTAAGGAAGCTCTACCTCTTGATTATTCGTTATGTATACTGCATAATATTATATAATTATATTTTATATGTGATATACACATACCTATATTGAAAAACCACGTATATCTGTGGAATGCGCAGAATCCAGTTATTTTATCGAAGTAAAACTTAGATTTTACAAATTTACTTAAGTATATGCACTCACCACCAGAAGATTCCGAGCACCTATAATCTATATACAGAGTGTCTCAACTGCAGAGGATCTCATTGAAGGCGATATGGAAGCAACTTTTTCGCGCATTTGACGCTCAAGGGATAGCCTTCGTCAGTATGAGTATAAGGTCATTTAGATGGAGGAGGAAGAATTAAAGAGGTCAGAACGCGTACTTATATCTGAGAGAACATTTTAAACAAATAGTCCATAGGGTATAGGCTTTGAATGCTTCACGCTGGCCTAAAAAGATAACAATATGTAAAAGAAACCATTTCAACTAACCCTTCCTCGGGGATGAAAAAATAGCACGAGTTCTATGGTTTTTTGTATTTATTAGGTATATAAATGGTCATGTGTATTTTAAATAATTTTAGTGTTCAATAAGCAATAGTAGAATAATACTGATATAATAGCAATATTTGCCGAAAAAGCTATAAGTACGAAAAACAAAAATAGGTGTATAGGTATCTGGTATATACACAAATAATATTAGCTGCGGTATAATATGTAACACATTGTAAGTATGTATTTTTAAATGCCAATAACGGCCGTAAATTATTCAAACGTATATAGATAACTGTCCATCGTCCCTACAAGAAAGTAGGAACCCTTGAACATTATTATATTATGTATGCGTCTTATCCCTTGCAGACACACCGCCCTCGACTTGTATAATCCTCAGGAAACGATTTAGAGACGCGTTTCGTCGTCGGACTGAAAATGATCAAGCTCATAAATATACGTACCTATATAGTATATACACGCGCGACTTGTTCCACTGAAATTTCGTCGGACTAAAAGAACCAGGGGCGTATTTATATTTTTTTTTTTTTTTGAGTGGGTGGGGGGTGGGGGGCTGTGGTATTTTCTCCAACTGAAATTCCCCAATTATTTATGTTAATATTTATGTTATCCAAATAATAAAAACGCTTCGACATAGATAAAGTTCTTCCCTGTGCATTGTATAATTTTGGTAATTCTAATATAAATACAAAGGGAGTAGGCATAGTGTTGTCCAGATCAAAACCTTCCAGTAACTCCGATAATTTCCATCGTCGATCATTTTTTGTCAACATTTCAAAAACTAATTAACCTTATCAAACATATTATTTTCATTGACTTTCCCAGACAGCATTTTGTAATGATAATATTATAATAGTATTATAATAACGTTATACTAATACTATTCGTTATTATAATGTTATATTAATATTATTAAACAAAAAATTGCTGTCTGGGTTTATACCATTAATTATAAGTGACTGTATGCAAAATTGAAATAAATATAATATGTAGAAATAGGTATAGGTCATAGGAATACACGAATGCCTATACCATTATATACCACAGTCCACAAAAGTGTACAATATTGGAACAATAATAATAATAATGTGGCTCGGCGTGTGCTGAAATTAATTAAACGCTACGTGATTGAGAGTAAGCAACGACCGCTGACACCAGTTCCCGGACGGGTGACCACCCTGGCTCATAGTGCGCAAAAACCTTGCCATACACACACGTGTTCCTAACCGACCGTATACCAACCGTACCAACCCTACCGACCTTACAAACTAATTACTTCAGTCGTCGAAGCCTTAAATCTAATAAAAAAATTATTATTATTATTATTATTATATATTTTAATTTATTATTCCATCAATCGTAAAATCTACGTTTATACAGTATTCCAAATCGAATCAGGCCATATCGTATGCCATACAGTAGGTATTTGTACTATTGTATATATTATAACCAAATAAAAAAATGGAAATGCACCATGGCTCGTTCTGTAGGTATAGATGCCTGTATAGATGACTGTAGTGCTGCAGTATATTATGTGCAGTACCTACCTACACATTATATAATATATTTGAATAATCGTTTAAATGCATGGCTACCTAACCTATTTATTTCTTTAGTCCAATAATTTTAGGCATGATTGCCTTCGTCTAATTAGAAAAAAAAGTAATTATTGATCAGGTAGAATCCAAACAAAAACTCTTTGTGACTGTATAGTTATCATGATCGTATATATTTTGATTGATATACAGTTTGTTATTCGTATGAAAATCACAAAGTTTTTGAAGTGATTGATTGGAATAATATTCGATTCATAAAAAATATTATGAATGATTGTTTGGAAATATTTCTGCAATTTTATTATAAAGTTTGTATTATATTGCTTCCAAAACACTGTATAATCGGATAAAAAAAAAAAAATGGAAAATGAATAAGTAATTCTTGCCTCCACGACTGTTCGTGAAGTAGAAGTTTTTCCTTTTATTTAAATATATTATATTTAACTCGATATTTTATATTATTATAACGATTTGAATGAATTCATTATATTTTTGTTGAATAAATAGGTAGTTCATATAGGTACGTAAATATGTTATTAATTATATTTTCATTACAATATGTACAGATAAATATACATATAGGTAATTTAACGTCGTTTCACTATACCGTCATTATTATAATTATTAGTTATTATTTATTACATAATTATTTATTTAATTAGTCGTATACAATTGTCATATCGTTTAAAATGTAGGTACTATAATTTATATTAATATGTGTTTTTATTATATTCAATACAATTTTAATTGCACTCATACTTCTTTCTACAAAATGTATTGCGGTTTAATTTCACACAAATTTTAGATACTATTTCATCAAAGTCTACCTATTTGAAATTTATTTAAAAAAAGTTAATAGGGAGCAAGGCGGTATAAAAGGAAAATAATAATAATAATACACATTTACGAATCTGAAAATATTTGACATCTATACGATAAACTTCTGTGTGATGATATTATGTTGAAAGAGAAAAATAAATTTCAGTATAAAAAAAAAATAGCAATAATCGTTTTTAGAACCTCAACATATTATAGCTTTTCAAGTAAGTGTACATTAACACTTAATAATATTATTATTGCTTTTATACTGGTACAGTGGTACCTGTACGGTTATACACACACATATCATATTATAATATCATATACACATACGACATAGGTAGGTACTGGTGAATGGTGATGATTATTAGAACACGTGACAAATTTAAAATTCTAGTGAAACTTGATCGGCTAAAATCTGCGCCACGCAGCTATATAAATATAATATCCGCACCAATAGATAATATACGCAATTTATTATGCCTACCACCGATATTAGGTGTCTAATATTTCAAACACAAATACTGATAACGATATTGTATTATAATGTAAATAATATAGCGGTATTATGTACACGTATTATTTCACGCGGTATATTATTATTCCCACGGTCTGTTCCACGGTGACAACAGAGTAGATAATATTTTATTGGGCGGATCGCCTCCATATATTGATCGAAGATCCGACCGATGTATCATATTATATTGTATACCGGTGCGACGACCAACGTCGGTTAATACCGCACAAGCACATTTTATATGAAGTGTCGAGTGTGCGTGTGGCGATATAATAATAATGTATTATTACATATTATATTATTATTATGCGTTTTTGTTCATCAAAACGCGGATTATCGCAGACCCCGCGTGTATTTATCATTGTTATTATTATAATAGTGTAGATAATAATAATAATAATAATAATATGTACAATACGTGACGGTTTACACGTGTTGCATAAGCTACAAACACTGATGTACAAATGATATACCATAATATTATATGGTAAGTATATATAGTGTATGTAACGACGTGCAGGCTGCGCAGTGTACACCACAAACACAACATATAAAATATACGATGTAAAAATAATAATATAACACACAGTGTTTGGGGCATTTATATTGCGTATACGCCTTCGCGTCGGATCGGGTCCGTGTACAAACAGTAGGCTAATGTCTGGGCATATACTATGGTACATGTATGTATACCGATCTCCGGATGATATACGTCTGTACACATATTATATAATATGAACGAGGGAGCGACTTTGTGCACCGGATTAGCAAGCGTGCGCTTGTAAACGATGCACCGTCCAGATAACGGACTCCATTAGCCGAAGAGAAAAACTCGAGGGACCTCGATGTATGCATATATATAATATATATATATATATATATATATATATATATATATGATATTAACTATAAGTTTATAATGCGATCAGAAAACGATTCGCACGCTTTAATGGCAGAACAAAATTATTCTTTATTTTTTAATGACGAAATGCAGTTTGGTATATATTATTATAGTGCAAACCGATTCGCGATAACGATTTAGAATAACATATTATTATTATCATAGATTCCACAAAACTATATATATGCATTATGCACCGACAATACAATATGCAATCATTAATTATCGCTCATTATTTTAATTTGGATTTGACTCACTATACAGTGACGCATTGTGGCAGGAGGAGTTGAGAATTCAGAATATCTATACTCGCCTTCTACCATCATGCACCGCACTATAATAGTGAATCAAATCAAAATTATATTAAATACAAATAATGAGCGATACATTTTGCGGTGCCTATATATATATATAATGTTATTTAATCTATGATAATATAATGAAGAAATATTTTTTTTAGTTCTTAATATTATATAAAAAAAATACCGTATACTTAAAAATAAGAAAAATGAATGTGATTTTATTACTAGAACATGGTACTTAGGTATATACACAGTAATATAGACAATATCAAACAATTTTGTTTAAGATTGCTACGATAACGAAACAATTATAAGTACCTACATACCATTTAATAGTACCTCATCTTATAAACTTATGATTATATTCAACGTTGACTCAATTAAATATCAGTATCTACCTATATATATATATATGCACTACAAATTAGTAAAACATATATAATGATGAAACAGGATACGTCCTAATATTTATATAAATATTTAATAGCACAACATTGGAATAGCTCGTTAAAACGTCATTACAAGAATATTTAGATATTATATCACATTGACACATTGAGAACTTGAAGTTGTACATTTACAAACATATTCACAGGACGTTTCGAATAAGAAATTTATTTTTAATGTTTATTTTATGTTTTTTAATGTTGAGTAAAACATTAATGAATGAAATGTGACAATAATGGGTGCGATTATGTGTTGTAAATTTATTTTTATCATGCAACCAACGTGTAAACGGTAGTTATACAATGTCTAATACTCTAATGTATATACTTAAATTGTAAGAAAAAAACTATTAGTTTACAAAAAAGAAAAAATGTATACTAAATATCTTATTATAGCTACGCATAAGCGTATTTCGATGAGTTTTCGATAAATATTTCATAGGACGATGCTCAAAACAAAATAATATTCACATGTTATACATGAGTACCTACTTGACACATCAAACACTTAGAATTTGTATATATATATAACGTATTATATAGTAACTATACCTCTCATAATATTTATATATGTTACCTATATAATATACACACGCTTAAAACAATACAATTATGTAAATCTGGATTTACGAGTATTAAATCTTCATCATCAGATATTCCATCATTATTACGTCCACGAAACTCGTTGAAGGAAAAATGGTCTTGCCACCGACCCCTCCGGTATACATAACCAAGGTACCCGTCCTCGTGCTTACCCCTCACCAGGACTTCCCTGTCATATTATATATATATATATATTTATAGCTGTCTGTAGCGGTTGGACGAGATGAAATAATTCATGAAATATGCATAAGATACGGTGACGACGCTAAAACCTTTTCTGCAATAGATCGGGTGAGAAGGGGCACTTCAGCAGGGTACCGCAGCGAAGTGGTTGAATATGCCGAGAGAGCCGGTAAAAAAATAATAATTCCCCTTTTACGTGACCGAAATGTATATTAATATATAACAACGTCGACGTCGACGACGAGGGCGAAACACTCCGTTTTCTTATGTATTATACATAGGCTAATCCTGTGGAATATTGCCAGGAACCCTTACCGCCCTTCTCTTCTCGTTGGGTAGCGGATTAAGTAAAAAAAAAAATGGTTTTCGTCACCACTGCGTCCCCTATACCTAGATATAGAGCCGGTGGGGTGTATTTTTCCTGGTATTTTTATTTACTTACTGCAGACATTTCGCCAGCCCACCACTGTGTGTGATTTCTTCCGTGAGACTTGGGGTTGAGTATTATGAAATACATATTATATTTGCTGGGGAGATCGTCGCTGGGACCTGTATATGAAATCTTTATAGGATATTGAATTCGGCTACCATTTTGTATTATTATACACGAGTCCCGTATAAAATATGTATGGGTTCTAAAACATTTAATTAGCATATAATGTATCTTCATAAACATAATAGTCTGTGATGTATATGTATTATGTATATATTTTTTTTTTTGGGGGGGGGGGTAGGTTGAGGCTTCGACTACTGAGGTCATCAGCCTGTGTAACTGTGGGGGAGGGTACTGGAGGTTTTGAACAAGTGTGTATTTGTTTTGGCAGAATTTTTAAGTGGGCACCCGTAGGTATCTGCTATGCCCGGGTGGGTGATGGCAACCTCTCTCTCCGGACACCGTGACTGCCCGAAGAACAATGCAGCCCGTGGCTGAGTCCGAACCGGCGACGATGAGCGTCGCAACCGACGCCTTGGTCCGCTCGGTCACTCCGTCCCTCTATGTATAATATAGTATTATGAAGATTTAAGATATAATTCAATTAAACGCAATTATTATAATTATTAGATTGCAGATATTATATAACAATCGTTTTTATTAATTTATTTATATTATACACAATAAAACAGATGTAATGGCAATATTTTTCCATTTTTGGCATCCATAGAATCTGTAATAATTATTTAAAAAATATGTTTCATAATTATTGCTATTCGTTATATTACTATGTAATATTATAATCGCAATCATTTAGATATTATACCTATTATATTTTGTTTTCTCGGGGTTAAACGTATATCCGGGTGGAATTGTCCGTACATAACTGCCGCCCAACCTACCTATTACCTATATAGTATATAATATATTATATAGGGTACATTTTATTTTTACATATTGGATATTTGATTTATAATAAAGCATAATAATTTCCTACGTTTAAAGTCATCTTCTATAGCTTAAAACATTAGAAAATCAAAATAAATAATAATGTTTATTGTTTATTAATCCATAGCGGTACACCATAAAATGTTATTATTAATAGTTATTGGGCATTTATCTTATAGCTAGTATCCCATCTAAATGGTTATATTATAAATATATAATACGCCTCCATAACAACAAATAACAATAATGAATAATACCTATATAAATATAATATGATAAACGAAACGTGAAATGAAATCCAAGCCATGGGCGTAGAATGGGGGGTGGTCTAGGGGGGCTATAGCCCCCCCCCCTTTAATTTTGTTTGGCCCTCCATCCTGTAGAATTTTTTTAACTTAATTTTTAGAATTATTATGTTGTAAAAACATAGTAGGATATTCCCCCCCTCTTATATAAATTCATCACGCCTATGATCCAAGCAAGACGTACATTTAGTCAAGTTATTCACATTGAGTTCAAAAGTTTTGAAATTATAACTTAAATAACTAAGTATATAATATATATGTCAAAACTGGAAGCTGTTATGAATAGTAAACAGTCGTGACTATGGAGGTTAAATCGTTAAATAATAATTATTATTGATTTACTGATAGATTACCTGTGCATACAATCATCATAGTGGTTATTTTATTATGACTTTATACATTTATGTATACCTAATTGTTGGTATACTTATAAGTACAATGTAGGTACATACCTATTGTTATTTTTACTTCTATAGTTTTGATGGTAAAGAGATCTATACAGTTTCAGCATGGTACAGCTGGTACTGTCTGGTAGCCTATTATAATAATACAACATCTTACAATTATTTTTCTATTATCGAACCACGCACATATATATATTATATACATACCTCTATACATCTATGAGTAGAGGTACCTATAAGGTATATCAGTACACTATTTACAACGGTTATTACATTAATGTACAGTAATGACTGTATATAATATTAAAATATTATATAATCTGCACATGCGTATAATATATGGCCGAATAGGAGAATAACTGATAACCATATTATATATATTATCATATTAGGCACTTATAAAGCCGCTGTCGTCGTCTTAGGACGGAAAACGTTTAACCAATGCGGGAGTAATCACGTGGTGGTGTCGCGGGGTAGGTATATATATATATATAATAATATAGCACAATTATAATATAATACCTATCTATTATATATGTATCCAAAACGAACTGGTCGCGCGTAAGAAACGACGAAACGGAAAAAAAATAGAATAAAAAACGGGTACGATTAAAAAAACATTCTAAATGGTAATCGAGACACGCGTAAAATAATAATAATATGATAATACGTTTTGGAGCGGTGTGTGCCCCGACGTGCCGGGGGTGGCGGAGAGGGGAGTGGCCGCGTGATTTATCGATCTCGCGCGCGTCCGTGTAAATGTTTGTACGGCGCAACAATACGCCGCCGCCGTCGTCGGGCGGGCGTGTCTTATTATGCGTAATTAATATTATAATACGCGTTTGCAGGCGGCTGTGACGATTCGGCACAGTTTTTTTTTCCTTTCCGAATTATATTATTCGACCTGACGACCGTCGCCGACGCCGCGTGAGAAGTCACGTGCCGCGTTCGACAGTCTCTCGCACTCTCCTTCTCCCTCTCTGTAATAATATAATATATATCTCGCCTTATTGTCGTATTATTATTATTATATTATATTTGTACGTTTCGGCCGGCATTTCTCACCCTATTTCCATATTTTCCTCCCCCCACCACTCCCGATCGGGGCGGTTTGTATCGCACGCACTCGCACGTTATATATATATAATATAATATATATTACGATAGGTATTATTATTATTAGGTACTGTTGTTGTTAAAGGTATATTATATAGATAGGTAGTGTATAAAATATAGTGTACACAATAATATTATCCCACACAGCATTTTAATATTTACCAACTATGGTAAAAATATTTTTAGGAAAACAATAATAATATAGTAGTCAAAATATTTGAAAAGTTGAGTAAATAATAAGGAAATATTTTATTTATTTTTTTGGCCAAGAAGTTCACAATTGAAAAATATTTTGTAAAAGAACATTTTCATGGAAACATTATAAAAATATTAAATCAACATTTTGGGCAACCATATAGTCCAATATTTTGTTATCATGAGAATAAAATATTTACCTATACAGTATTATTAGTCAAATATTCATTATTCGCAAGCACTCCAAAATATTCACAAAATATTATCATTTCCCAAATGCTGTATAGGATATATATATTATATATTGTATGTAATGCGTATAATATATATAGAATATATATATTATAATATTTACTTCATGTTTATTATAATATTTGGCTTGATCGTCGTGAAAGAAAAACAGTCTATAAAAGAATATAATATTATGATCATATTGTTATATGTGCGGGATAAATAATTATTATATTATTGGGACCAATTATAGTTTAACAAATGTAGCTATTATTATATATTATTATAGTTATCGTGATAGGTACATTTTTACAATATACCCGTAGCATATATTATTTTAAAATTGTACGAGCGCTTAGGTATATATAGGTGGAATACTGTCCATTAAAATCTTACCTTCCAGTAATCCGCCAAAAAAGTGTATTTATTATACCTAACCTATAATAAATAACATTTGAAATAACACTGTTTATTTTTAAAAAATAACGTTTATGAAAATATTTCTTTTACATAATCTTAAGTCGTTATATAAAAAGAAACATCATTGGAAAAAATGTTATTATTTTTTATCATTAGGTATCGTTTTTTTGCTTAATTGTACGTTTTGAATGACAGAATACACATTTTTAATTTCAGAATTCTAAACGTAATATTATTCGAATATTATTTCGATCTATGAAAATCAAATTTTAGACTGTAGTTTATTATAGTACCTAATAATAATATTATTATAGTTTAGATGAAAGGAGTATTTATAGTGCACCATCATTTTGCGGGGTAGGTATACCACTGTACCCCACCACTCCCATAACTTTAAATACTATTATAACTTAGAAGTTATAACTCATAAGCTACTTGTAAAAAAGTTTGTAAACTTATTGAATAAGCAGCTAATCCAAAAAATATTGTTCTTATCAATAAGGAATTAAAAATGCATGGTGTCCTTAAAAAAAAAGTAAACAATTTAAAAAAATTATAACAATAACAAATATTTTTAAAAACATTGATAAATATTAAAATAGTAAGTGCCTACTACGTTAAATCGATCACCCGGTAGATATGTTGGCTTAGATGATTTTAAAATGTTAGTATAAATAATTACTATTGATCTACCAATACAAACAATTTGTAAAAGTGATCTAAGTATATAATGAATACCACATCCATAAAATTGCATATAGGTAGTCTATATTTTTATAAAGCCATAAGTATTTAAGGATTATTATCCTTAGTATAAACATTTTAATAACTCAGAAACTACCCATTAGAATTTTGATTTATAGATGAATCAAAATTTTTAAGAAAATCACCCGCCAAATAATTTACAGAAAATAACGGGGTTTCTTATTTGAAATATAGTAGTTTGTATCGCCACAGTATATTCCTTAAGTACCTAGTACAAAAAATATCAGGAATTTGAAAATATGGTCTTTGGGTATACATAGATATACTTAAAATTACTAAAAATCAGAATTTGAATAAAAATATTATTAAAGGAAAAATTGGTGATGAGGATGCTGGGTGAATAATCCTGTATATATTAACTGTTCACTACAGGTTATTGGAGATAAATCATTATAATAATTATACTACTTATAATAATATGTAACGTAATATATTATAATATTATGTTGATGATTTGTCAACACCAAATTGCCCTCGAAGACTTAATACATATAATAGGTACACTCTGATACTCATTACTCATGTATGGATTGTTTAAATCATAAGATCAATTTAAATATTCACTAAAGCTGTATTGTACGTATTTGTACCTACTTAATCTTTAGTGCGAGAACACATTGTCCGGTTACAGTAATAGCGGTGGTATAACACTATAAGTCATCCAGATCGTCCAGATTCCTAGGAATTCCTAGGCTATTTATTCGACCATGTAGTATATACCTACCATTATATAGGTACTCTAGTTATGAATCCCACCAAAACAAAATTGTTAGTTTCCCAGACCATGTTTACAGATATTATTATACATCCATTATTGATTTGCACGTGTATATTCACCTATATATTTTGATTTCTGCAATTAAAAAATATAAAAATTCAATGAATTAGAACTGCGGCCGATTAGACGAGTCCACGGAGAGGATATATTGGATTCATAAACTAATAAAATTCGTTATCTCTGGAAAGTGCCTTAATATAATCCCATAATATGTGGAAATAATATGTTATCATCTCATTAAAAAAAACTAAAACTAGAATATTTTCATCTTCGCCAGACTGCACTTTTTATTACCTACAATAGTAATTAAATAAATAAAACTTTTCAAAAATGCATAGGTAACTCATTCACATTTAGACATTATGATTTACAACTTCATATAATCATATCAGACTTGTCGCTTGTGGAACGGGAAGTGTATAGGTAATACAAAGTTTTTTTTTCAATATTATTTTATTTTATGAACATTTTTTCCATATCAAAATAAATTATAAACCAATAGTCATGATATGATATTATATCATATTTATTATATCATCACTCTTTCTATCGATTGGATATATCATGTCTAGAATGTATTACTATGAATAAGTAATTTTTTTGATTTATTATTAGATATTTATACATAGGACATACGTACCTACTGTCAAATATTATAATACCATATACAAATAAATTATAATATATGTCCGTATCACAGGTCTGAGAGACCTGCACAAATATCTACGTTAAGATCTTTTTTAATATAGACTTTTTCCCAATAAATTTGTCCCATGTTCGAAATAACAATACAATTTTATATTGAAAATAAAACAGTAAAAAAAAAGATTCTTCAATACATTTGCAATCATACTAGATAGGTACTATCAAGTATGTTTAAACTGCTGCAGCAAAGCATTTTTTTATAAATCAATTTTTAACAATACCGGTTATTTTTTAGTTTATATGTCTGACCCACTTTTGTATTTTATAGAGATATAAAACCCCTACTCGTACCACTATCTCGGTATAATAGGTTTTAAAAATGTATGTTATTCACTGGTAAAATAAAACAGGATTTTTTTTTTTAAACACGCATTACATTTTTTCTTTACTAGTGCACGTTTTATTAGATAGGTACTATAAAATATATTTTCGTTCTATATCCAATTCTAAACTGGCATTATGATTGCAATATTTTCTTATTTTAAATTTAATTTATTTAAATAACTGAATATTGTTGAAACATTTACCAATACATAAATAATACATATCTACTACGACTTACATAAATACAATTTCATTAACGTTATGTTAGTCATTTGGTATAAAGAAAATGTATATTATAGTATTATAAACGCATCGAAACTTTATGGTAAAACAAATTTATATATTTTTTTAATGTCATTAACTCTTTAACTAGACAACTAAAATATAACAGGTCAACAAGCAATTTTCTGTTTTGCTGTTCGTTTATAAAAAGACACATACTTGTTTATATATATATATTTTTTAATACAGGAAAATTTATGATAAATCCAATTTATCTGTATTCAATTAAAAATAAAGTTTCTCTTGTATAAATAGACAGGTAGCCAGGTATAGCTATGCTATATTATATTTTACTCAAAAAATTATTATTCTTAAATCCACAAGCAACATAATATTACCTATTGGTTATTAACCTATCACAGTGTCTCACCGTAAAATATGGTAATTAAATTGATTTAAGACTGAAAAATATTCTAATTGTTCACAATTATTCCCAAAACAAATATTAATAATAATAATTGTACACTCAAATGTTCCTCAAATTGTATTAATTCCAAAAATAACACGAATTTGTAATTTTTTTAACGAACTATAGGTACATTAATAATTATTTCATAGCTATAGCTACTTATTATATATAATGAATATTACTAATATTATGTTATGTTAATGATAATTTATTCTATTTGGTATAAATACATAATATAGGGGAAATAAAATCATGCATAGTTATCGGTCGTCTGTACAATTGTAATTAGTAACAAATATAATTAATAAACACTAGAGAACAAAAGCCTGTCATCATTATTATAAGTAGTATTAGTAGTAGTAATAAGTACTTCATATATAGGTATCAGTGTTTATCCACATATGAACGTATATGTGCACACGACGACCCAACCACTTTTTATCTTTCCATTATATAATAAGGAACTATAAGGTACATGTCATTGACATATTGACCTTGCTCTCTCTCTTTCTCATTATATTTTAATGTAGAGAAAAGTTAAACATTTTAACAAATTCACGCGATCGTTTCAATTTCATGTACCTAATGTTCAACAGCGAAAATTGATCACAAGACTTTTGATCACTTTTTAATTAGAATGTGGTTGTTATACATAATTGTTTTAAACATAAAATAAAAAATGGTGCAATCTGTTTTCGCACTCTTAATTTTATTTTAAAACGATACTAATTTTTCGCAAAATAACTCCTTTTTAAGTATATTTAGTATATATAAAATATTATTTTCACTATTAATTTTTAAGATACGTCCGTAGTGCCTTATACAAATTAATTCAATGGTCTACCATTTTATCAAAGGCTTGTGCTTTCTCTGACGGTAAGATGTTTGATTAACCTTTCTCAGAAATTTGATTTAATATGTTTTTTAAACGTTTTGCTAATTAAAATTACGATTGCTAAACATATACGCGAGGACGGGGAATGAACAATATTTCTTGTTCTTGTTCAGTAATAAAAAAAAAGTAAATACAAACACTCCCAACTCTGCTGTGAATACCAAACAATGAACACTGCACAGCCAAATATAATTAAACTTAACACATATAAAATATAAGTATATAGTGAATATATTATATGTAGGTACAATGGTACATATAAAGCTTTAATGTGTAGGTAGTAGAATGGGCGCAGTAAATTTTTCATAGGAAGAGGTACCAACAATCAAACACCAAAAAGCATATTAAAAAGAAAGTTTATTCTCTGAAAATTATACGAAATACGGCGGAAATCAGAATTGAATACTATAGTTTTGTTCGATGTTATAAAACGTGTAAAATGTAGGGTACCCACATGCGTGAACGGTTATATTAATTATTAGGTATATGTACCTACTTATATACAATATATAACTATAAATATTATCGATTATAAATTATAATTAAGTAGAATAATATGTTTGAGGTTTTATCATTAAAATTCAATTTTTTTTTAACGGTGAATTAATTAGAGAATGCAATTCTAAGTATTCTAAGTTTTAGCGATAGTTTATTTTCATTCCTGCGAACACTGCTCAAAGTACAGTTTTATGATTTGACTATAATCGTTTCTTCTGTATTGCATTTAAAGCGTTCATTATTTAGGTTTAAACAAATAATATTATGCTCATTACTCAAATCGCTCCTATCAATTATTTTAAATGTTAGATGAAGTATAAATATATTATTGAATAAAATATGTTGCGAAATATTATGGTTTAATACAGAATTGTATTATTACAAGATAATATTATAGTAGTTGGTATGTTATATACTGATTACAATATATACTTATAAAATATAAGTATAATTGGTATTGTGCATAAGCCGTTAAAAAAAAAGTTAACAATCGGTTTCTGTCTCGATGATACTATTAATATGTGGTGATCGCCGATCGGTTTTGTGCTGGTACATAATAAAATTGTTTGTGCCGGTTATGAAAAAAAAAAAAGATATTGTCCTCAATTATTTGTGGATTATACTTTTTAATTTATTATTTTTGACATACATCAATACTTTATTACTTTTACACATTACAAATTGACTAATACATATGTAAGTACATTTCTTTTGTACGTATATAATCACATACGACCTACAAGTGGAGCAAAGAGGGGAGGAGTTGAATAAATAACTCTGCAGCCATTATCGGGTAGATATTGTTCCCCCGATGGGACAATATCCGCACAAATCACGGTGTTTCGTTTGTAACCAAGGATTTACATGCCGTAATGGAAACCAGCGATGCCTGTAATAATAATCCTCAGAGACCTGATTATTATTGTTATTATTATTGTTACACTTCTAAATGGAAATGTCCCCGAATCCAATTATTGTATAATAACGATTTTCATTGAATTGTATGTAATGCATATGGACTGCTGTTGATCGGGCGTTTGGCGAGGGGGAAACAATTTGAAATTGCGTTGTCACCGGGTTGCCAAAACGAGTTGAATTCAATGAACTAGATAATTTGATAAATTAACACATTCGTTTGGTGGCTTTTAATTTTTTGTTCCATTTTTCGACCGAATTTCCAGCTTTGCGTTTGATTTTTATAACATAGTAAACTGAGCATAAAATTAAAATAGCTTTAAAAAAAAAACCAAATCTAAGTAGAAGACATAGTCGAATTTCGAATGCAATAAAAATACTTTAAAATTAAAATAGACAAATAAATTATCCTTCAACTAGATCTACCTATACTAGACCTATACAGCTCAAATATTATGTATTCCTACCTACTTTGTATTTTTACATATTTAAGTATATTATAAAATCCGTTCTTCCCTTAGAATTATGTTATTTCAAACATATTTTAAAATACCTCATATATTAATTGATTTATTAAAGGAATTTTACTTTAGATTAATTTCATATATGCTATGCTACTTTCATTTTTAACATTTCTGCTTTAAAAACATATTGATGTTTACTACCCTCGAGAAGATTTACTAAATAGAAAAGATACACCATAATTATTCATTATAAAAACAGACATTTTCTAGTTCTGCCATTGATTAAAATATATACATGTACTATACGGAAACGTAATATTATAATATATTATATTGCTTTAGCCGGCCCGAAATTTCAAAAAAAATGCTTCCAGTGTTCTCTGAGCGTATACGTAACCATAATATATTATTGAAATTGTATTTTGGTTGAATGTCGCTGCAAAAATCTCAAATATTATATACAAGTACCTATACTTACCTATGACATCAGCATACCAATCTTATGAGGGATCCTACTTAAACATTTATAGGTATGTAATAAATTATCTGTAGGTAACCAACCTATTAGGTGGACGCATGTAAAAGCCCGGAAAATAATTGTGCGGACCGTAGGATTCCGGAATGTAAATACTCGGACCGTAATATCACGGACCGTAAGAATCCGGAAAATGGTAAACCGTATATTTCCGGTTATATTACGGTTCACTATTTTTTAATTCCGGATAATTACAGTCCGGACAATTACGGTCCGTAGTAATTTTTTTTCCGGATTTTTACGGTCCGCGATATTATGGAAAAATCCCGGATTTTTACAGTCCGCCTTATTATTTTCCGGGCATTTACGGCGCCCCTTATTTTCATTTAAAGTGTACCTATATAGAAGTATGAAAACTGGTTTTATTAATATACAATATTAGTAGGTAATTAATTTAAATACGAAACTAGATGGTTTAACCATATAATATTAATTAAATATTATTAAAGATTGTCACCCAGCGACCCAACAATTAGAATAATAATATTGTCTTTATATGTTTATGTATACCAAATTAATTAATTGTATGGGTAGGAATCGACTGCTTAGTATTTTCTATATATGGTACCTACCTATAATCTACGTAAACATAACCTACGTACGAACGTATATATATTTTATAGTACGGTTTAACATACTTCATTAGATAAAGTTGTGAATATAAATTTACTCACAAACATAATTTTCTCAGATAACCATAACTTTAGTCATAATTAATTGTATATGATTCTACATCATATTTTTAGAGATGTGATAAGCGTGGCCTTCGGTATGACATGGTTGGACTTTAACATCGTCTCGATAAGGAGGGTACTCACAACTACCTATCTGTTATTATATTTTGTTATTTTCATCTTAATATTTTTTTATAAATAAAAGGTTAGAGTATACCGATTTTCGGTATAACGAAAAATTATATACAGTGGGTTTTTAGTCTTCTATAGTAACTATGAGTAGGTATACCTACCAACACAGTTAACTCAATATTGAAAATGATAAAAATTATAAAATTTATTGATTTAATAATTAAGATGATTGGATTGAATTATCTCATAGTTCATTTATAATTAAAAAGTTAATCGACACCGATGTAAATGGTCTTAACTAACAAATTGTATATAATATCAAAATCTTTAAATTTTGACCGTTACCAGAATATGTCCTAACTGCTAATGTCCAATTATTAACGTAGTCAGACCGATATTCTCGTGGTTTCTGTTTTTTTAACGATAATATGTTATAATATAATAAACACTATATGAGTTATATAAAAACAGCACTTTGAGCACGGCTTCTCGGGAATTTTATTTGGCTGGTCTTTATTTTTAATACGGTCGTTGCAAGGTATATAATATAATGATAATAATATTATTATATTTCGGGCGAAAACCGACGGCGGTAAAGAAAAAACTAAAGGACCGGTAAAATATATTAAATATCCTCTGCGGTTACTTGTTATATTTACGACCGCCTTAATAGAGACATAAATAAAACCGTCTTAGTGTCGGACAAGCTGTTAATTATTAGATCGCCTTAAATGCGTATTTAATGACCCCAGCGCACTATTCACCAACGTAAGTATCTGTATAACAGCTGTCTAAAAACCGCCGCCGCCGCCGCCGGCATATACTGCATGCAGCCATAACCCGTTAAAAATCTACGGAAATACTGACAAATTGTACTATCGTTTAAATAACTTTTGTTGGAGTAGTTTTTGTTAATTTTTACATTAATCCAAGGGGGGTTCCTTTGTTAGAATAATATTTATGACTTATCCTATAGCTAAGTAATACCTACGTATAATATAATACCTAGGCGAAAATTGGTGCGAAATAAACTCAATGTTAACGCGTGCTGTATAGTACCTACACTAATACATAATGATAATATAATATATTATCATTATTATTATATTATAATAAAAACGAATCGCTAAAAGCGTGTATTTGATAAATCGTTTTTTAATAACAATTCTGTAAAAGTGACGCTAACACATGTTCATCACAATAATAATTACGGAAAACATTTAGTAAACATCATTGTTTTAAAAAATGTATAGCAAATTATGGCGCAATATAATGGCGCAATACCTATAATTTGACCTTTATTATAAATATAAAATTAAAAATATAAATCGTCTATGTCATGACGTTATACGTGGACCGATAAACGTTAACGTGTATTTTGTCATTTCCAGTACCTAGGTATTCATAACATCATAATTAAAATCGATGCTCAATAATATTGTTCTGGAGCATTTAATTAAATATTGCATCTTGAAACAGGAAGGTCTCTGTAGACTTGCGACTTCGTGAAATAACAAGTCGCGATGTACTGGTATCACGTATTTTCTATATTTTATAGTAGTATACTTATTTTATTTGGATCGGGACAGTGAGGGTCCGACGCGGATGAGAGAGCTCGTATGTGATCAACAAGACTCTGGTATACGATCCTATTTACAGTATGATGGCCGTAGGGCTCGGAACTTGATGCACTTTTAAAGTACTAAATATACATACACTTATGCGCTTAAAAAAGTACAAAAATGTTTTTAAAATATGCACTTTTTTTTAATGCAACATTTTCATAAATACAAATATCTTACTAAACTAAACATAATTGCCAAATTTAAATATATAAAATAAAATAAATAAATAGCTTGAAAAATGTTGTCGAAATAAAATTTATTTCATTTTAAAATGTTCCCATTAAATTATATATCTGTAAAGCATAAATAAAAATTAGAAAAAACTTGGGAATTGAGAATCATGATACAATAATACCTCATTCTCAAAATAAATTTTTTTTTTCATTGCAAAATTTTCAAATTCTATTATTAATTTACGATTAATCATTATATTATATTATGCTCTAAAAAATGGTAAAATTACAAAATCACAAAATATGCAAAAAATATGCAGTTTAAACTTATAAAATGTTTTCGTAGTGTCGTGAAAATAATTTCAAATTTATTTAGCAATAAATATTGAATAGCTCAATAAAAACATGCAAATGTATCAACTATTCCGAGCTCTAAATTTATTATCAATAGACATTTTAATATCACATCTGAAATATATATTGCATATAATATTTCTTATGCGTTGATTAACTATTTCATCACGTTAAAATATTGATATATTAAGACAATTTGGATTTTAGTTGAAAGTATACGACCTATATTAATTCATAACACAAGAATACTGAAGCATAGTATATAGTATTCCTTCTCAAAAATATGAAAAAAGTAAAAACCAATAATTATTGAGTCTTTATATTTTTACATGGCGTATATAATAGTTACCTACATTTTATTTTTATCATCAACGACTTCACTATAATAATATTGTTATCTGTTATTCTGTTGTCATATTATAACTACCGTACTGTGGACGCGCGGTATCAACTGATGTATTATTATTCACTTTCAAAAAATCAGTCGTATTATATTATCTAATGTATAATATAGTATATTAAACCTGTAAAACCATTACATACCTATATATTATGAGCTGGTTGATGTTTTTTTAATAACTTACGCGCGCACCTATAACAGAAAGAACGCCGACACCAAAGGTTTCATGTATCATATCATGTATTATAATATATATAAACATTAAACGTGTTTATTACTCAGTCATTGAGTCTTGTCGTATTTATAATACCTATATCATTATGATGATTATCATTAGCATTATATGACGATTACGCCCGAAACAAAATACACGACCCTTATAATAATATAATATATTTTTGTTGTTTTTTTTTTAACTGATGGTGGAGTACGTCGACAAGGGTGATGAGCACACGAATAAAAGGGTTGTAAATAGACAAATGTACATGTGTATGTATAAAAGTTACAAATGATAACGAAGTTACCGTATAGTTCCTGCAATACGTTATATTTTCGTATCGGGTCCACGTATAATGCACACGAGACTGCAGACGCGTATTATATACATATAACTAGAGTTTAACAATTTAAACGGACAGCTTATCCGTGAACAATAAATTATTATACTATCGTATACGGACAAATTTATAACCCATCGGAATTGTAATTATATAGATGTGATAGCTTGGAAATCAATCAAAATATTGATAATATAATATAGGTAATAGCTGGTACTCCAGCAACTCGGAATATTGCCGCCGTAATAACTGTAATCGATGTATATACCTAAATAATAACTATATTATATGATATCTCAATATATAGCAATATACGGTTTTTTATGATAATAAACGTAGTATGCGTAGGTACTTTACTATAAAGTGACGTGCCACTTTTTGGAGTTTTGGCGTGTATATATATAGGAATATAATTTATTACCCCATCTCCGGCCGAGCACGTGCAACGATTATATTATTATTTTTTATTTTCATTTTTTAATATAAAATTATAGACATGGTGTATATATTGTATTATAGGACATATTCGTCTAAATTATCACTTTTTCCAAGAAAATAAATTTACCATTTTGACGTGGGGTATTTCATATTGTAAGTATATAGCTAGGTACCTACATCCAAATTATCTCTTTTTACTTACAATCTTATTGTTTTCATATATATATTATAACAACCGCCAATTAAACTGTCGCATTTAACTGCTGCAGGTATGGGAGTACAACTTATTTGTTTATTACTGCAGGGCGACGACGTTGAATTGAAAATAGTTATTATCAAATATATATATGCATATGCGATAATGAGATGTGTATAAACAGTATACCTATTTACTTAGTACAGGTAAATCAGTATCTCAACGATGGAATAATATAATTTCATAAGTACTGTAGTACACGCCAATAGGTCATATTTTAAGTTCATGCCGTAAAGCGCTTTGAGACATATTATTATTGCTAACGTCTTTTGTCAATTTGTCAATATTTTTTTAATGAAAAAACTATGATTTATGTTATACATAGATATCTAATATTATATAATTTATAAGCCAAACGAATACAAAAAAGTAATATCATTTAATTTTATTGGTTGTTTATTCTATGATATTATAAATAACTTAGGTTTATGCATTCGTCGTTAATCGTTGGACTGCGGTAATGTTTATTTTATTATAAAAATATTTTTAAAAAAAATATAATAGTTTAGGTAGGCATGCTAGGTATATAAATTTATATACTACTTCACGTGTAAATCATATGTTTTATTAATTTGTATTTACTATGAAGATTTTAAGTAAGTAAAATAGGTACTAAAATATATAAAATAATGTAATTAATAATTTACTTTTTCTTAAATTTAATGTTACAGCAATTCGAATACGATTTCGGAACTACGGGATTATATCAAAACCATAATCACCATGGATAAAAATGTCTATAATAGCTATACCTATCTGATAATATAATATCTGATTATTATGCCCACATCATATTATTCTTTAATATTAGTATATTACATGTTTTTTTACAAGCACCAGCAATATTATGCTTCGCTGTGTTTTTGATCTAACTCATTAGGTAGGTAGGTATAATATATTAACACTTTTAACACTATTTATTTTAAAATGAAAAAATTTGAATAACTTTTACGTCAAGGAGAGCAAAAATAAAAATCAACTTTAATTTGTGAAGATTTATGTTAAAAAAAATTGATATTTAAGAACATGAAAAATTAACCACGTACACAAATCCAACAGGCAGAAGATGCTCACGCACATTAAATGTATAATTATAACGTTATAATATCCAGTATATTATGTAATATGTATAATAATAATACCATAACCATATTTAAATATTTTTATATGTGTTTCATATTATTATATTATACAAATTATAGCTTATATAAAATATGTGTTTGAGAAAATGCGAATTTCTATTTAAATACATCACGATTAGAAATGCTAGTAATAGCGTAGTATGTTAAGTTTATGTACGTAAATATTTGTACACATTAGTAAAGTATATAGGTAGGTCCTACCTATTTTATTTTAATTAAGGCCCGGGGATGAAAATATAAAAGTGGCCAATATTTTGAAATCCTGTTTTATAATTTTATTTGTCTATTGTGTGCCGGACTAAACCTACTATTAAACTATTGTTAGAATATGTCCATGCTTGTATATAGTATATAATATCAACTGTCTATATGTTTTATGAATTTAAGAACAAAAAAATTATACTTTCCTGCATGAGTAGTTAAATGTTAATTAAATTCTACTACCGTACAAGAGGTGCAAAATGTTGTTACATAATCTTAAACAAATTCTATAATAGGTTCCTGTAGTACCTAAATTATTATTATATAGACATTTTTTCTGTATCGTATTATATATCTCGACCTAATATACTAAACACATATTTATATATTATTATACATATGGTATGAATTAATATTATAGTATAATAAATTATTCAGTGTTTCAGGCATTTAAATAAATAATAATTCATTTTATATTTATGTTTTAATAAATGTACTGTTATTATGGGTTTTTACAGATTTGATGGCCCCGTAGGAATCTTGTAAAAACTAACTGTTTCGAGTTGTAAAAACATAATATATAATAAAAGAAGTAAAATATAATATAAGTATATATTTTCCTCCTAAAGCATTGTTTACTCGAAAACTATAATCCGTATTAGTTTTATGTTTGTGTAACGATGTACCGCGTGTTCTCGATTCCCTGAGGGGACCGATTGCGGTGACGGGTTTGGGAGCGAAATCGGCGGTTAAAAAGAGATATAGGAAACCCAATCGGTTGATTTATGTTTGGTCCTAAACGGAAATTGAAGACGGCCGTCTAGCGAGGGTATACGCGAGTTAGTAAAAACGCTGTAAAAAAAAAAAAAATCTTCGGGTTTTGAAGAAAAAACAAAAATTATTGTTTTCTATTGTGTATCCCGATTTATAGTGAGACACCCGTGAAGCGAGTGATGATGAAAATAATATAATAACAATAATGACTTCTTCTTATTCTCCTCCTCATTCTCTCCGCCTCGCACCTCGTCCCAAATAATAATAGCACACACATATACTTACATACTACATACATATATATATATATATACTCATACGGATATTTCTATTAGCGGCGGTGTTTTTATTTCGGCGTTATAGATTTGTTGCAGAAACGGTGCCGCCGTCGTTGTCGTCGTCGTAGCGGAATTGAATCCGTCTCGGCTGTCAATGATAATAACAATAATAATGAAGATATCAAATCAAAATGTGTGAGCGTGTGTGTGTAGAGGAGGCTCCAGGTGATTTATCAACGGGCCAAATGAGAACGGTACTTTTTTCCGTTTCTCTCTGTCTCTCACTCTCTCTATCTGTCTTTATATATAAGCGATGCCTCCGGATCGATACGGAGACGTAACAATTGGAACACGCTGTAGGTACCCACCTATAATATGTGACCGAGATGTTTCTGAACAGGAAACTATTGAAAATAATTAACTCGTCGAAATGTATATCTGCGATTCTATATATGTATGTATACAGTATTATATAGGTTCAAATGTTTTTGTAGTACGCGCATAACAAATGTCAATGTTAGTAAAAATAAATTGAAATGTTATTTATGTAGGTATATACCTCACGGTTTTGTCTGTATTGTATAAAAGAATTATGTCTCTAAAAATATTTTTTTTCTAAGCCTGTAACATAGTCCCATAAGTGCCTGAACTTTATTTCAAACTAATATTTATCAAGTTAAATGAAATAATATGTACAACGTACATATACAATTAAAAATTAAAATATATTGTATTTTTAATATAAAATAATATTTCTGAACCTGTATTAAAATTATTTTAAATAATTATTCAAAAACCGAAAACCTTTTCGAATTCTATTAAAAAACGTTAAATATTTTTTGTGCATAACCTAAAAAAATGTTAAAGAATACAAATAATTTAACAAAGTTTAAATCAGATCATACTGGTAGTAGATACTTTGATAAATCTTTGTTTTTTTTTATCAATTTTCACTAGTATATTAGCAGGTTTTAGTGGCAATTTTAAGGAGAATTTTAAATATTTTAGAAGTTTATATGATTTTAGATCTCTCGCACTTACGTTCACTAATGTAGGTATAGGTACCTATAAACATTATATGCATAATAAATGGCCAATATTCCAATTTTTCTGATCTAACAGTTATACTTTTTTATAAAACATAAATCACGATAAACAGTATAGATATTATACATAAGAATATTTTACTATACATATTTTTAGATTCTGAGTGGAACGATGAATGTATTGATTTTACAATGATGTGTGTTTTTTTTTTTTTTTAATTGTTTTTATTCATTTTTTTATTTTTGTGTCTGTCATCATCTTTTAGGACAGTAAAAGTGCTTGGATTTTCTTCAACAGTATCTTTTCTGATAGGAAAGTGAATCTAGTTGGTACTTTGAATGGGTCAAAAGTAAAAATTTTCCAATAGTTTTCAAAAGCGCCGTGAAAAACAAAAGAAAAATTAAGGAAAAACGGGAATTTTTACGCAAAATCGGTTTTTCACAAAATCGATTTTGGCTTTTGGTGAAATTTTCACTGGTTGTTTATGTTTAAATTTTCTATACACGATGAAATTTTCAAAATATTATGATTTGTTTTCAACTGTTTAGGAACATTTTCATTATCCACTTTTTTTTAGTTTTTTTTCTAAAAATATCAATAAAATTTTATTTGTTGGTTAAAAAAGCTTGTAGTAGAAATAATAGAAAGCTCCTAGTATATTATTTCAAAGGAAGATGAAAAATATTAAAAATCCTTAGTCACAATTTTTTTTTATAAGCATTTAAAGTTCAAAAATTGACAAAATATGGAAAAATCACGAAAATTAGCAAATTATTTTGAGTTAAGAATTCGTAAAAATTTTTCTTTTTAAATCTAAGATTTTAAAATGTAATACAAGATTCCTTATGATATTATCTACCTTTATCAAAAAAAAAATATCCATAAGAAAGTCAAATTACATTTATATGATCGTTTGAAATTCAAATTTTTACAACATTGGCTATTCACTCGATTTCCCATGTAGCGATTTCCTTATTTTGTTGTAATTCAAAAACGAATAACTGTAGATACATGAAAATTTTACTGGATGTTTATATTAGCATTTCCTATACACCATACGATTTTGAAAATATTTTGACTCTTTTTGAGCTGTTTACAGCCAAAAAATGTAAAAATTTAATACAAGGCTCCTGATATATTGCTACAATATCAGTTGAAAAATATTAAAAATACATAGGCACAATTTTTTTTTATAAGCATTTAAAGATCAAATTTTGACAAAATTTATCAAATTTTAATTTGAATAATTATTTTGTAGCATTAAGTATAAAATGTTCAACTTTTGTATCTAAAAATTGAAAATTTAGATCAAGATTCCACGTAAGTAATTAATTCTGTTACCAAAAAATCTAAAAATACATTTCCACAGTTTATTTTTATAGTCATTTTAAGTTCAAATTTGGACGAAATTACATATTAAAAACCTAGAATAGCTATTTTAGTTATTTTGTTGTAATTGTCTAATATTATTCGTGGGTATACTTGAAACTTCTAAAGTATACTATTATATATCCATAGGCGCAAATATGGGGG
>NC_042494.1:57818099-57859865 GCF_005508785.2 Acyrthosiphon pisum
CCACCCCCCAAACATTTCCTACATTTTGTTTTAAGCTTATTCAATAATATCAAAGTAAGGCCCTATTAGCCCTATTAGCCCCCCCCCCCCCAAATCTCAAACGCTATTTGCGCCTATGTATATATCTATGATAGTATCACAGTTTGTTTTTGATGTATAACGCGCGTTATAAGTACTTAATAGATATTCTGATATGATTAATTTGGAATTTATTATAGTTACCCAGGTACATTTTTTTTTTAATACCATAGACTACCTATATGTAATATTATGTCTTATACCTAGACTGACATACCGTCTCCGCTCTGAATCGTTTTTCTTATACAATGATATTATATCATTGAATTCAAATTTAATACCATTCATTATACAGTGACCCACTTGTAATCTAATATACAGCAGAGCGACATCCACTTACCCACCTTTTTTTATATCAATTATATAAAGCGTAAAAATGTGTAGGTAGTAGGTATTAGGTACCAGGTACCTACTTCAAAATAAATTAAATTTCTGGGAAATATAGGTACCTACATGTCACATGTTTCAATATATATTTATAAATTTGACAATCTGTAATATTATATTACTTATAATATGTATAATGTATATAGTACAAAATATTCTTATACTTAAAAGTATATAATATACTATACTGCAACTAATTATAACAGGTTTAAATTAATGAGAATATTTATATTACTCTTATAATAGAATAAATCTATTTTATAGTTTAATTTATTAAGTCTCAAAAATAACACTAATTCTTATAAGATTTTATTTCCGTTTATAATTTATATTGAATAAGATGAACAATTATTCTTTATTCTTTACCTAATTTTGAGTACCGATTCAAATAAATTCAACGAGTGTTTTTTGAATGAATTTTGATTGGTGAATATTGCAAAATGTGTAATGATTTTATTGTTGTCAGTTCAATCGACTCGGATATGATAGGAGTTAGACATTACGGATTGCGGACAACGATCATATACTCTAAGTAAAATACAACCAAAATACGTATACTATGCGGACCCTTTTACCCTCTATGACTTGACAGGCAGAGAGAAAGAGAGGGTGAGAGAGATAGAGTGAGAAGTGTTATCTGTGACTTGTGAGTACGATTACATTATTATTGTTCCAGCGAATGCCAAGTGGTTAGGAAATTAGAAAAGTTTTTGCACATAGTAAATCAACATCTTCTGAGGATCAGATTAGATTACCGGAACGGAAAACGACATTTGTGTACCACACCCCACAGAAGAATATTGTTCTTGAAACAGGTAAACTCGTTACTCGTTTAATCTTATTATTTGTTTATAATTTTTTATTTTTATGGCAGAGGGGTAAAACAATAAGGATGCCATAATGCTAAAACATCTGTTGTATAGGCCGTTGTTAAGTTATACCTACTGCAGGCTACTGCAGCCTTAATCATATTAGATATGGTATCCACAGGTATAATTTTATATGCGGTACTATTATGTGAATGGTAACCGGTGTAGGAAATTTTTCGATTTATAGTTAAAAGTAAAACTCATGTTTTCATATAAATAATAATATGAACTATCGGAACTTAACGTCCAATAACAAAGTACAAAATTATTTTATTTATGAAATTAATGAAAATACCTGTATAGATAAAATCAATGTTCAAATCCAAGTTCTATATAATATGTCTTAAAATAATAATAATGTTTGTATTACAATTATTAATTTTCACATAAATTATGCTAAATGTTCATAAAATATAGTAGTCAATATTATAAATCAACTATACCGTCTATACCTGTACAAAAAAAAAATCAATTATTTAAAGACATGATTTTAAATTTCTATATAATATTTCTAAAAATGCGCCACATAACTTAATCATTTAACATAAGTAATTACACCTTTGGATATTATTCTAAAATAAAAAAATTCAGTTTTTTATTAATATATTTAATTTTTACTTCGATATTAGGTAGGTATTTGTTGTAATTAAGAAGTTATATACTATATATTTATTGATACATAACGTATATTTATAATGCATATATAACTGTAGATATAGTATAGTAAATCACTCTTGTATCTCCCCGGTGCTCGTATATAATATGGTAATGGTATTGGTGTATTACTCAATATAGGTATATACAAGTTTTTAATCTTCATATTATTGTTTCTTACAAGTTGTTTAAAATCAATCATCACATCAATCGAGGTTAGATACCTACGTTTGCAACCGTAGACGATATATTATTATATACGTAATATAAGATATGTTTAAAATGTATACAAGCGTAATGCAGTTTTTCATGGATTTAAAATTTAAAATACATTTTACAATAATATATCTTTTATAAATTTGTTCGTGTTCAAAAGCGATTTGTGATACCTATGCACATTGACACCGATACAATTATAACCACTGGGCGCGCCAGCTTCGAGCAACTTAAGATCGCGAGTTCTCACGCGTGCAGTTCGATTGAATTGTTCGACGACGTGGCCCCAAAAGGTTATCCGATTGACATCTCAATTGGTTCTCGCGGCGGCGGCGGCGCTGACACACCGGGTGGCTGGGTAGGATAGCGAGGAGGAAGAAATAATCATAGTAAATAATAATATTATTAATAGCGTCGGATACAATTAGTCGCTGTCACCGGATTGGAAAACGATTATACACCATTAACAGGGCTCGGTAATAACGTTATTAACAGGTATACACACGCACACACAGACAGACAGACAGACGCACACACACACACACACACACACACACACACACACATACACACACACACACACACACACACACACACATGTACTTACCTATATACAATATACGTAAACACGTCGGTGTGGTATAACTGTGTGTGTGTGTGTGTGTGTGTGTATCGAAAACGTGTTCGGTGCCCTGATGACCTTATCCACCCGTACGATTACCGGGGGGAGTCTTTTGATCTCGGTGGAGTGAAAAAAAATAATAATAATAAAATAGTGACACGTCAAACTTCATTAGTCCTACCTAGGCCGCGACGGTGAGATTTTTGATTTATTGTATCTCTCTCTCTCTCTTATTTTTCTTCGCTACGTCTGAAGTCGTTCCCAAATACGTACCATTTTGTTCGTAGTTACATTATGAAACATATTATAATAAATACATGAACCAATTGTATCCACTTGTTGTATAATCTACTCCTTCGTTATTGTTTTTCCCGTGTGATACACAATTGAATATATGGCACGAACCCATATGGACGATGGTGGTATTTGTTGTACCTACCCATACACTTTTGGATAATCCAACTATAATATATATATATATATATATATATATTTTTAGTATATACATGAATATTAAAATGTTTTTAAAAAAATTTAAATTATAAAATTACAATTTATTTATGATTAAACTAGTTTAGCCATAATAATATGTATTATAAAATATAGGTACACATAATTGAAAAGTATATGTAACTATATAAATATAGTTATTATAACGAGTAAATTATGCATAGGTAGGTAATTTGATTACTATAAATACGATTTACGAACAGGATTGGTGTAGTGGGTCTATATATTGCAGCTTTATATTATACTTCACTCAGTTCGCTCGTGTTTTTAACTCTCGGGAAAAATGAATAAAAATATAAAAACAATTTCAAATGTCACTGAGAATATAATATAATGTAAGCCGTTACGAAACACCTATAATTCGAATCCGTCGCGTGTTGACAGCTAGGTCGGCTATAGGGGGGTTGGAATGATGAATTCGCCTTGACTATCGCCGCCGTCTTCAGCATTATACGAAGTTAATTTCCGTGCTGTCAATCAAAAAATTGGCACGGAGTCCCTCACGCCCCCAGCCGAGTGTCTGATAGTATATTATTCACTTGCTCATCAAAAACTTCGAGAGCGCCGAGTCTCATTCAAAAAATAATTGGAGACCGGTGCGTATTATCAGCTTGTCTACGGCGAATCATTCCGTAAAAGTTTTTAATCAAAACATACATCCCTTTTCGAAATATTGTGCAAGAGAGCGAAAAAATTATCTCACTATAATATACGACATTTGCAACAAATGCCCGTAAAAGTGTGACAATATTAAATTACATTTGGTTTATTTATTTTCTCTTATAAAGGTAGACGTCACCAGATGGTGTCTATAGGTTGATAGGTATATACTGACACAAATTTAAGACCCCTGCGATATTCAAAAAGAGGCACGATAGATTATCTATAATTGTGCAAACCATTTTAATGTATAGACGGTATATATGTACTAACATTTAATGATATGCCAGAAAACCATTTTATGTGTTTATACGATACTCATACATAGGTATAACTATATTATAAGTAAATAGGTAATAATATTATATAATAGAAAATATAAATACGACGTATAGAATCAGATCTGATCTTTTTTTATAAGGTAATGAATAATCACATAAATTGTTCTGAATCATGATACATTTTAAAATAAACGAACGAGAATTACATACTACCGATTTAATGTACCCCAACTCTGCTATCAGATTTTTAAAATCAAATTCACCCATCAAACGGATGTTATACCTAGTTGTCAATTATCAAATAAATATAAGACCCTTTTGTAAATAGCCTTTATAATATACATTTAAAAAAAGGTTAAGTTAAATGTTTTGTTAATTTTTTTAACAAATCAATACTTACAATTTAAATTACAAAAATGTCTCTGTTAATAATATAACTGTTAATGAGAATAATTGTTGATAACAATAAAAAGAATCAATTTATAATTAAGTTTTAACTAGGTACATTATGTAAATATAATATCATTTTTTAATTGGTTTTTGTCAATACGACCTTTTTTTAGTTTATACGGCTATTTAATTATTTAAAAAAAGGTTAATATTATACTTACATGATTGCAATAGTAATGTGATACCCCAGGTATACCTTCACCATACAGCATATTTTACTGAAACTTTTTAGCTTTCTAAAATAATGGTATTTTATATAAATGTTACATTATAGGTACATTTATATATTATTAATATATTTTAAAATTAATTATGTAATATTGTGTCAGAGGTTAAATGGAATGCTTTAAGAAGACACGTTCAATGCCATTAACGTATATCATTGTACATAATATTATTCGATCAAATATTTAATAATATTAGTTTTGTGTTCGTGCAGTGTTGGCTGGCCGGCAAACGCGTGATAATGTGCAATGACGAAATTTTCAATGGGGATTCACTGTCATGCCTTGGGATGACTGATGATGTATAAAGCGGACGGTTAAAAGGAATTGAAAACTCAATTTATTTTACTAACGCCTACAGATTGCATGTCGACCGTATATACTTGTGCGAAGACAACACTATTGGGACAACGTGTCTACAAATATGGGTAAGATATATCGGACAGTAATATTATTGTAGTCACCGATTCTCCACAATATATTATATATTATTATATATAGAGCCAACAGAAATAAAATATTAACCATAATGATTTATATCGTTAATATAACACTGCAAGCGCATAACTATGTTTGTTGATTTATTTCATTATAAACAATTATAAAATGTTTGTGTTTAAACTCTTATTGCTTAAAATAATTTTTTATAGATAATTTAAATACATAAATAAATAAAATAATTTATATATTTACCTATATAGCCTATATATCTTGACAAGTCATAAATATTTTCAGAATGAAATTGATTGGCTATATCATAATGATATTAATATAATAATTATTGATAATGTATAGTTCTTATATAAGTAGGTACCTATATACGGATGGGAAAATAACTCGACTAATTGAAACTGGTTACAATAAGTTACAGGCATATACTATCTATAGTCTGTTCAAGTAAAGGGTCCCGGTGCCAGTTTTTCAAATTTTCCACAATTCTATAAAATTTGAAAATTAAATTTTACATTTTAGTTGCCACCTAAATTCCACTAATCAATTCCACTATTCCACTAATCTACTACCTGATACCTATTTAGAGGAAGGTTGATAGGGTATATTACATCGACAAAAATGACTTTACGGGAATAACTCTCAAGCTTTGTAGAATTGTCGGATTTGTATGACTATTTTTTTATCTGAAAGAAGAAGACTTCCTACATTCCCGCATCGATCTCTGATTTAGTATTTTATTTCAAATAATTGTATTAAAAAATTTGTAAAAAAATGCTTTTTATCTTATATTTTTTAAGACATATTATAAAGTTCGAGAATAAAATATTGAAAAACAGAGATCGATGCGGGCTGTAAAATATTTCCCTCTAGCAATTAAAAAAAAATTATGAAATTTGGTTAATTTTACAAGGCGATATCGTTATTGCCGAAGAGTGTATTTTTGAGGACAAAATGGCATCGGCACCTGGCGCCTTAAGAAGCATAGTCGATGGCCGAGTTGTGCGCAGTGGCGTGGCAATATTACACGGTACGTATACAGATACTTTACTTTGTGGGGGGTTATTGCTTGACTGCGGATCAAAAACTGGTCGCCGCCAACTACGTTTCTTAATTTGAATGAGTATCTACATAATAATACCCGTATAATAAAACATATACCTATACATGCAATAGGTATACACTGTATATAATAAGCATATATCTATTCTAATTGATTTTTTTTAAAATTTAAAATTTAGGTAATAAACTTTTTCTTGAGTTGATTTTCCAAATAAAAGCAATCTAAATTATAATGCGTGTAATGTTGCCATGTATTTCACTAGATTGTTTATGGCAGGCGTACACCGTAAACGATTCATCATGTATAATATTATATACTATTTAGGTGCACGAAGTGTTTTTTCAGAGGCTGTAATAATTTACGCAAAACATTAAAAGATTGCAATAAATGAAATTGCATTTTTTTTATAATTTCAATCTCCTATACAAGTTGATGATGAAACCATAAGTGATATAATATGTACATATATATGTTACATGGCTCGGACAATCCAGCAATGCGCATAAAATATAAATACGTCACTCTGTAGACTGCATAGTAATGCAGAAACAGTTGATTTGCACACTTTGGTTAGAAGAAAAATTGAATAGATTTAACGGACAACCTTGGGTAATTTATCATTATCATTATTGTTATTAATAATATTATTGAGCCGTTTGCATCTGAGCAGTAGATTTTTTTGTGATTAGGTAAGTCACCCGATTTATTCCCTTTTAATAACTTCAGCATGACCTGCAATATTTTGGAACTTGCACGCAATAATTACATTATTTAATTATGATGACGAGCTGATATTGTTTCGACTCAATATGGAGTTAATTGCCTTTGTGTGCGATTTCCTCAGTTCTACCCAGGTGGATCAATACATACGATTATAAATACGATTAAAACGATTACACTATGAAAATCACATCAAATATATTATATAGGTAGGTACAACGCACGATGTATACCCTACCCGTGAATAGAAAAAATTTAAACGCACATGATGAGAACATTCAATAATCTAAAATTACTATAGCACTGCGGGTTGTCGATTAAAATTATTTACAAGCCTAATAATATATTATAATGCAATATTATATAATGATATATTCGAAATTTTCATCGAACAAAATACGTAAGAATTCAACAATTATACTTACGATTAATAATTATATGTGTAAATATATGTATGTTTCACTAAAAATAATATAACATTAACATACACAATTGCACAATAATATATGAACAATTTTTCCAAACCTAGACACCTCATAACTATATTATAATATACGAATCGAAAATTATTATGTTTTATTCAGTTTTAAAATATATAGAGAGGCGGATAGTAAGACGTGTCGGTGACCCCTCATCATATTGCCAAAAATATATAGGTAGGTACCTACACACGTCGTGATAGACCGCACAATTTAATATAATATTATACTAACTTATTTTCTCACAAAGTTGGAGGCGTAACACGCATCACGCGCCGCTGAAAACATAATAATAATTATTATATTATTATAATATTATTATCGTCGTGTATAAACGTCAAGAAAATATCGCAAGACTGCAGGGGTGGAAACTTGTGCTGTGGCGGCGGTGGTGGTAGGGGGTGGAAGCCGATAGGCCGACGATATTTCATTAGGGCGCGGAAGTCGTACAGTGAGCGAGCCGCGAACGAGCGTCCTTCCCAAAGTCCCCGGAGGCGGCGGCGGTGTCTCCTAAGTGTATTATATACGTCATTTGCATAGCCAATTATGCGGCACACGATTATTAGACCGTTAAGACCTTATTTGCATGTAGCTCGTATTAAGGATGCGCACGTAGGCCACCGCTACGCACCTTACCGGCGGCGTCGCGTACTACGACTATATACACTTTTCCACCACCCTCCCCCCGCAACAATATATATATATAAATCGACAACGACGTGTAATAAAGACGTCGCAGACTGAATAAGCACTATGCATGTATATACATATATATATATATATATATTTGTATTATATTATTATTATTATATACACTAACAGTGTCTTTGTATAGTGGCGATAGTTTATATTGTGTGTGTGTGTGTGTTGCGCAGTGTACATGATGGCGGGGGCCGAGTATAATAATTAACCACAGGCGTTTATTATAATTAAACCTCGTCTTGTACGAGGAAATTTCGACTAACAACACTCGGAACTGTCTTCGCAGACGTATCACGATATAATGACTCTATATATTATTATACACTCTGCAGTAGAGCACCGCGTGTTATACTGCTGCTATATAATATACAGAGTGCAGTTATTAAACCAATACGCACAAGGTATACACGTCCTCATGTACGCATATTAGAAACCGGCACAGCCACCAGATTTTTGTTTTTTTTTCGTTATACCGCTATATTATTATAATAGGTATCTATATACTCACTTGCGTTTCCGAAATATTTTCTCTCGCTCTCCTAGAGGTTCGTAGCTATTGTAATTATTCTGAAATACTGTGTAGTATGTGATGTGACAACTGAGTTGAGACGTAAGTTGTTTTTTTTTTTTTTTTAATTGACTTTAGATCCAAAATGTTTAGAGTATACTAAATAGAGTATTAATATAATATATTTATTAATATAATATAATTTGTATACATTTAATCCGATTCACGAAAATCGGGCTGTAAATTCTATTCAATAATTTTACACTTTTTACCTATATGGCTATATTGATCAGTATATAGGTTCAATTAACGGATGATGGAAATACAGAAACATTCAAAATTAAAATACACGAACGTGTATATATATGAAATTATATTTTTATAATGGGGTATAGTGGGAGACTTTAAATATAAATTGAGGATTTGAGCCATCGAGGAGATACAATAAATACCTATAGTCTTAATGTCTTATACTCTTAAATTGAGGGAAAAAAAGGTTCAATCTTATATTATAAATCATAATGAATCAGTAGATACTATATTGATATAATATAGAGAAATATTAAAAATAATGAATTAATGCTGCGTACCTATACATCATAAAATCACGACGACCAGAATGATATCATTTAATCGACATAGTATATTAAAACCTACCTGCCTAATGGCATAATGGCTTAACCTGCACAATATATTCTTGACACAAAAACAATAAAAATGTTGTCGATGTGGAATTGGTTTGCTAATGTTGAATTTTAATATTCATCTCAGCTTCTTAAATATTTCAGCATTATTATACTAGGAATAATTAATTTTAGTCTGAAAGTTATAACGTACGTCTTACATATATAATAAAACATTAACGTATAATTAATTATATAATCATGTCACACTCTGGTCCACTGACTAAGCTTTTCAACACGATGCCAAATATGGCAGTCATGTCTGAAGCCAAGACTGAGAATACGCCGTCTACCTGGATAGTTATAGCCAAGCTAAATAGCCCAATCAAACTGGCCGTATCAAGCAATGTTTTCGCAGGTCCACTGATGAAATCTACAGTTCAGACGCCGTGTCCTCAATGATTCAACCCAAGCTAAATAGAACTCGACGTTGAGAGTTATAATTTCCATAAACCAGTGAGGAAGCATCACACTTCGAGATGATGCAGTGATTGAGATATTATAAAATAAATCATCGAAATCATATTGGGTGTAGAATCGAGATCAAGACACCATCCACCTTGATGGTTCACTCGAAGACACAAGATCCCATATGACAAGCTATTTACTGTCTATAATGGCAAGAGATTACCCTTTGACGCCAAAACTTATGGCGAGGAGATCTAGAGCGACTTTCGTATTGGTTAATCATAAACGTCGATTATTATGGTACCGTGGACAAAGAAATTCGTCAGGCGCATGTTTTGTTGCCCATAGCAGATCGTTTTCCGTTGTACTACCGAGGTGCATAGTTTATTATATAATGCACATGTGGCAGAAGTAAAATATTATATTACCAGCTGTTCACGTGTATTTTGTTGCTTGTAAATACCACCGTAGCCGCGTCAAAATACCACCTCTTATATGATTTAAACTTTTTATAAAATAATTTAAAATGCATCGACTTCTGAGCTATGGTAGATAAAAGTACAATATACAATATAGCCATTTTAAAAATTATAATATAATACTAGAGTTACGGAAGAAATTCAATAACACTTCCATCTGAATACTTGAATCTAATAACTCTTTATCTATAAAACGATATTAATGTTGCGGTATTTTCTTTAAACGGAGACAATTTACAGGAATGCAGTGGGGGATTTACAGGGGGGTCCAGGGGGTCTACAACCCCCCAGACACTGATATATACATATATAATTAATTAATTCATTTTATAAAAATAAAAATAATATATTTGAAATACATATTATTTTCTAGGACCCCCCCAGAAAAATTTTGAAAATGTGCCACTGCAGGAATAGCTTCAGGTTTTGCAACAAAAATAACGAGGACTCTATTGGTATATAAACGAAAATAAAATAATTCGTACCTAATGATTTACTACTACGTAAGTGTAAATAAGCACATTTACAAAATCCAAATAAAAAATATTATGCTCCATTCAAACTAACGTATTAAATTACTGTTGAATTGAAAATTAGTCTGGTGCTGCAGATAGTGCGGACATCAATAACGACCAAAAGTCGTGAATCGTTATAATGCGATTAGATGAAAATATTATATAATATTATATGCTGTTGGAAAAATAAAAAGTAGGTAGGTATTTATTTTTTTCCAAAGTCACGTGTAGACACTTACATTTGTTACAATCACACTAGGTATTATGCACGTAAAGTTTATTATTACGATAAATTATTTGTTTATCGTGCTCGGAAAAATGGTGCCTAAGTGTATATACATTTATAGATATATCCCGGCTACTTGTAAAACTCGATTAAATTGTTTTCTCCCCCGTCGTTGCTCGTGACCTTATATAATAATTTAAGGTACCTACGTATAGGTAAGTACACCTCTATTCGTATATTATATGGTTAGCGATAATATTATATAATACACACCGTGCGCAAGATAATATAGTTATTATATAAATACTATGTTGTGTGTATGTGTATCTGTAATTACGCACGACACCGCCGACAGGATCCACTTCTATCCTTCGCACTACATTGTGCGTTTCGGATAATTCGCTCCCCGTTTACGAAACCTCGTGCATTATACGTATAATAATATTGTACCTATATTATATTTTATTTTTATAGTCGTCGTCGTCGTCGTCGTTGGCCGAGGAAAAACGATGGGAGAGAAAAATCCGCAGCGCCGACATAATATTATAATACGCTAATACGGGACCGCATTAAACTATCATTACGACCGACACCGACGACGTCTCAATCGACTGAAGCGACGGCCAAATGACAGGTCGGTCTCGTTATTATATTATTACTACTATACTACTATAGATTATACTATTATTATTGTGCGTGTACACGATATTATAATATTATACACACACACGCACACCCCGAGATTGTAACCGACACCTTGTGTGTATCTGACTATGACGACTCAATTTTGTTCCCCCCGACGGCCATCATCACCACCGCGCGCCGTATACATATAATATGGTAGGTATTTACCGTATATAATACGGTAAGTTACCTACCTATATAATATTATTATATGCTATTGGTACGACTGTAGCAGTTGTGCGTTAATGTTGCACGCAATTTTGTTCACCGCGCTTGAAATATGTTTATAATAATATATTAATATAATTTATATAGTCGCCTAAGCAGTAAGCACCATAGTCCATATCGTGTACCTATATCAGTTCCATGTGCAAACTGCAGTAAGTAGCAATTATTTTGCCGCTTTTGAAGTAGCTACACATTTTTTCGTAAACGATTTAATTTTTATGTCATAGTTTTATTTACCTTATCGTTTTTATATTATATTTATTCAAAGATGCAGTACAACATCTAGGTCTGTGCCGTCGACTTATACTTGGGCTCCCTTGTGATACTTGGATCAGCGACGACTACTATTAGCTTTGAAAAATGAATTTCGTCAAACACGTTAGTATTAATACCAAAATAGTAAATATTCATATAGGTATGTGACTTTTTTGAAGCCGATTCGGTCATATCTCTAAATGAGTTATAACATCACGGGGATCAGCCAAGCCCTCAAACTTAAATAAAAATAAAAATATTTGTATTACGTTTTTTGTTATTTTTAACAGTCAGCATTAAAATATACTATATTAATTCATATACAGTTACATTCTTATTATAATACTATATATATATATATACATATTATTCTATGGATATTACATTTTTATGGTAGGTATATTGACGAATGATTGATAACCACACAATTTCTCATTGTATCTTCTCAGTTATCTTCTATATTGTTTACTTTACCTAAGTACCTAACTAAAGCTTATTTAAATAAAAAGTAAATATTAATATTATTCAGGTGCAAAAAAAAAAATGATGCATTATTATAGTTAACGTTTGACGAGACAATCATTCTAGTATCATATTTTTTTCGATCATTAGAATGCGTTTATTATTTGAGTAATATATATTAATAATTTTTATACATATATTTTTCCGGACAAGTCACATATATTATAATGATTAATATACAGTATTATATAATGTGAATTTTTTTCCCCGTCAAAGGTCAAAAACTAAATATAAAATCGCGAGACCGATTCGTCATCGACAGTACCACGCGTCAGAAGATCCGTATGAAATGTAAATAATTAATCGATGGACGTTTTAAAAAAAAAAAATCGCCAATATCGCCCTTACGCATATAATCAACCCTTTCAGATATTACCGGTGTATAGGTACCTATATATTACACCATTATAATACACGACCGATATGATTAGCGCGAAGTCGTATTGTTTATTCGACCCGGTTATAATATACCTATATATATAATAATATCATATTTTTTTCCGCCCCCGCGGGTTATAATATTATCGTTGCGCGAATATCGTTTTTTTTTTCCAGCAGAAGTCCTCGGCTCCCCCCCGCCCGACTCCGCCGCCAACGCTGTCCGTCTCCGCGTGTCGTGCCTGCCATGCACGCACACATATCACGGCCAGATACGGACGTGTCGGTCTACGCGCACCCGCGACACAACCGGCTCACGGGTCCCAAGGGCGTAATTCTTCTTTGGCACCTCGTACCGGACCCGCAGGGCTTTGGCCCAGTGACATCTGGCGGTTCCCCCGAGTTTTGATTCGCTTCGCGATGCCGGCGGCCAAAAGTCTAGTGCGCCTTTTTCTCTCTCTCTCTCTCTCTCTCTCTCTAACCCTCCCCGCCACAATTTCCCCCCCTGTCTCTTCGCCCTCTCTCCCTCGCACACTGCGCTCTCCGATAGATAAATCGCCGCCGCCCCGCAATTGCGGCTACGGACATTTCATTATATTATATGTACGCCCTGCCCCGCAATAACACATGTCCCCGAAGTCGGTATATTGCTCGAGTCTGTTGGGAATGTAAACATTTAAATTGTACGCCTATGTGTGTGTGTGTGTGTGTGTGTGTGTGTGTGTGTGTGTGTGTGTGTGAGCGGCCGCCACCACGACTGCGAGATATGGTTTCGAATCAGATAAAAATATATTAAACTTTTTATGAGCGGCAGATAATCGAAATGAACTCGCCGTCGTAATGATGTATAATATTGCACTCGACTCCTCTCGCGGCACTATATATATGTGTGTGTGTGTTTTATGTATATACATATAAGGGACGAAAGCGAGTCGAACAATGAACTCAAATTTTTACATACGACGAGATTATTAAAGCTATTTATCAATGTTTCAGACCGTGCAAGCAGCCAGGCTGCATTAGTACGACGGACAGACAATGCTCACCCCTTTTTATTTTCGTTGCTGCTGCAGTAGGTGCCTACTCAAAATTCATATTATTATTACGCTTACGCCGTATATAAGTAAACGCGGTCATACGCTGTATTGTATGATTTCATGGTTGGTTCATATTTTTTTTAGTGAATTAATTGTATAATATAATATTCTATTGTGACGGGAGGACAGATTTAACGCCTAAAAACAGTGTTTTGATTTTACTATATTTATATATAGATTCTATCACGCGTGTTTATTCATTTAAATGTTTTATTGTATTTATTATTTTAATAGTTACTATTACCACTGCGGGAAGCTTTTACATTATGAACGAATCAAAAATAAACAAATGTAACAAATGTCATTTTTTAGATTTTCTCCAGTTTTAATCCTAAGGAAATATGAACAAACGCACTGTAGTTTTTAACAAAATCTTGACAATATATTTGTAAATCTAAATCGGCTGTAAACTGTTTATTCGCTTCATATATGATTTAAACTCAAATTTTAAATAATTAACAACATCTCCAAATACATCAATAATCACTATACACCGAAATGAACATGATTGCCCAACGCCAATCATACATTTTTCATTAGAAATCTCACTATATTCTACACTAATTAATTCAATTTTACTAATTTAATTCATATTAAATAAAATAATTAATAGTCATTTTTTGTGTAATAAACTTATAATTTATAGATCCCTTCAGTCAAGCTTAGAACTATCTGACACCATATGTCCACATAGGTATCAATCAGCTTCAAAAAATATTCCCGGTAACTAACTATAAATTGCATTTGTGTTTAATACTTTTACATTATTGTCCTACATAATTACCCACGACTAAATCATATTCTAATGTCTTTACAAACATCCATTAGTGATAATTGGTCACTACACCATACGTATTACACTATTATTACTTAACACGCAGTATATTTTTATTGAGTTCACCAAATAATAATTAAAGATCTGTATTATTTATACAAAGTTTATAGACCTACTACAGTAGTTGCAGTTGATTCAAAATAATTCATAAATACACTTATCAAAAATACATTATTTAAAATATTAAAATATTTAATATTATTATAAGCTGTAATGTCAACGTCATCGTCATGTGAATTTAGATTAAATTTAAAATATTGTATTCTTATTATAAATTCTATTTGGATTAAAATTGCATTCGAAACTATACGAAGCGTTTTATTTTTTAATACATCATGTTACAAACACACCATACATTTGATTTTTCATTAATCGTGCGTTGACTAGGTTTAGGTGTCTAGGTATATATAATAATAAGTTAACAAAATATTCAATACGTCTGCATATTATATACAATATGTAAAGTGTAAAAAACATAATAATATAATATACAATAGTGAACTTATGACTTAAAAGTATGCACAGTGCCACGGGTGGGCACCACACCAATTTAAGTAAAAAATATGTTTATTTATTTTACCACATCCACATTATATGATCGCCGTGCGCTTGAGCCTATACAAGCCCACTTAAAAAATTAAGTTATTTTCATTCAAACAAGTTTCCCGGTACAATATTCACCTCCAACATCGTGTAAAACCGGTCATTATTGACACGTTATGACCAATTAAGGTGGCGTCTACGTGAACTGCAGCAGTGGACGCGGATAGCTATAAATCTATAACGACTCGTTCAATTCCCGGGCCACATAGCTTATATTATTGCTATAAATCGTGCACAATCGCCTATGCTAATGTCTAAATATGGCATGTGTGAAAATCGATTATTTGAATGCAATCCATCAGAACCGTCGTCGTTTCGGGACAAATGTTCAAAAAATTCGAAATATTTCCTCGGTTGTATAGCGTCATGCACCCGCACCTTTGCAGTTCGCGCATTGTGCGAAAATTATCAATTTCCAATCTCGGAGCAGGGCCCATCGATCATTTTATGATAGTATTATTATTATCTATCGAAAATTTCGTTTATAATTGTTAAAGGGTCTGCGATAAAACGGTCCGTGTTGTCGTCGCTATATACTGCTGCTACTGTTGCTGCTCCTATACGGCCATCATACACTTACTATTATATTGGACTATTGCGTCGTTAAAACGGCCATCTGTGCTAACCGCTATATATGTACCGACTACGACCGCGCGGTATCGCACGGCCGATCGGTAATTACGTCGACACCCCCGCCAGAGACCGGTAAATAATTAAAAATCGCCGGTGCACGTCGAATCGTCGTCATTTCCGATTGTTTCCTCTCCGTCTGCTCCGAATCGCATAAACATGTAAATGCAACAAGGGCGATAAACCGACTGCCACCGACGACCACCACCCCAAAATCTGATTAACATTTCGACGGATCAATCCATCTGCCGCTCGTTTAACACCCTCCGCGCGTTTTTCCGACGACCCTCTTTAGCGTCGCGGGCGACGGCCACCGACAACCCTCGCCGCCGCCGCAGCCACAAACACCGTGTCCAATCCTTCTGTAATCTTTTTTTTACAGAGTTTATTTGCACCACCCCTCAGGCCAAACACCCCCCCCTCCACGGCTTAAGAACAACAACACGCTAAATCCCCTTAAAAATCCCGTCCACACCACTTGCACGCTTATATATATAAATAAATATAAATATCATCCCACTCCAATGTATATTATTATATAGTAGTGATTCCATTACCCGTTTGTTTGTATATACTATATATATACACAAACAAACAATATATATATACATGTTACACTGTAGTTGTATTATTATTGTTACGACGATTCCTTTCGGATTAATATAATAATATACGACCGTGACGTTTGCTCTCTTGCGTATTATATGCAGTTATGTACCCCCCCCCCCCCCCCCAGAAAATCTCCGCCAGTCGTTGTGCACGTGGTTTTATTTTATACATATACATATATATGTATCCGACGAGGATCACGCAAACATGGAATTAAAATGCACCGCTCGAACCTGCAGCAGTGCTGAGAGCAGCAGCAAAGTTTACCGATTACAAAAGTTGCAGCACGACAATATCGTATTGTGAACACAATATATATATAATAATAATAATATACAGTATTATACACAATAACAATATTATGCTGTATAACGTATGTGTCTATGAATGAAGTTTGAGTTCGGCAACGATTTTTCCAGTCGTTTGATCGCCGCCCGAGTAGAAAGTATTCAACTATACAACAATACAATATTTCTCTCGTATATTATTAGATATGGTTTTGAGATAATATATAAAGGTACCTATATTTATTTTTCATCGTTCTTTGGTTTTATATGAACAGCGTGAATCATAGATCTACACACTGTGCGCATTAAATGTTGAACGTATTGTTATATTAATATTATATACATATTATAATATGTATAATCGTTTATAGGTCAGATTTCTCAAAATTTTATTTACGATAACACACTAGTTTAGATTCATATAAAATGACGATTCGCTTAAAATAATTAGTGGATTTTTGAAAAAGTAACAATTATAAACCTATAATATATATATATAAATTGAGGATGACACTATCAGACTATCTTCACAATTATTGTTTTTCTTATATTATGTGGATTTCACCATCGCGTCATAACGCCATAATAATATCATAGTATATTTATAGTTTGAACACTTAAAATATAAATGAATAATTTTTTTTACAACACACCGGTTGAGAATCCTGGTATAGATAAACAACATCAAAAAAATCCAATACCTATATGTATATTATTGAATATTTTAATATTATGGTTAGAAAAGCGACACGACGGGTCAGTGCAAGTTTATCTGCCAACTGGTTTGATTATCTGCCACGTAAATGTACATTTTGTTTTATCGTTTCCGACGAGCTTTCGAGAAATATTCGACCAAAACACTGCATTGATAATTTTATGTGCAACCAGAAATAATAATATTTATACAGAATATAATAAAATAATTTGCACATTTATGATTATTTCATTAGGTATATGCACATAATAATGAAGGAATAACTTTACTGTTGTGGCTAAGAAATAGGTTCCTTTTTTGTATGATAATAATATTTTATTATTCTATTCAGTTTTTCAGTGAATGAAATCGCAATTACCTACAGTAGGTATACACAAAACAATTTTTTGTTCTTAATAGAAATAAACCACCTTATAACAGTTGGACTCTTTTTTAATAATTTTGCATTTCTCATTCGCAAACTATATTACTTGTACGTTTGATATCAGCTGTAATCCGCGATTCACGAAAACGTAAACAATCTTTTGCATGGTTAGTCAGAAATGTAATTTTTACGTTTGCATTCTAATGAGTAATGACTTACCGCGTGTCCGCGTTGAAAAACGAATCAGCTGTTGTAGTGTACAACATTGTAATTTTCTCTTTGACAAACCGACAAATTTTTATGGCAATGATTAAATTAATAATATTTTTTTTCGCGGTTAAACACAGATGTGAGAATATTACGATAGTTTTGATTAAAATATATTATCATATAATAATATGCAGAAAGTTAAACTGTTGAGAGAACATTTTCATTTTGTACTGTAATAATTATTGTTTCATTCATAAATTGGATGAATTCTTCAACGACAAACTTATATGTGTTTATTTTGATTTTAAAATAATTTTACAGTAAACATACCGATATCAACCATGATACTAACATTATATAGTTTTCTCTTAAACCCGTAAAAGTAATTTACCTACTACTATGTTATGCACAGTGTATTATAATTAATAATAATTGACTAAATATTATTTTTTTTTCGTGATTTGACAAAAATAAAAAGCGAAATTGCGATTGACTTATTTTAATTAACACTATCAACTTTTAATAGTTATATTACAGTTGAATGTGGCGTGACGGGAAAAGACACATATTAAGAGGACGTTACACAGACATATTTTGTGGTTTCCGTTTTACAAGTGGCCGTAACATAGCAAATTGTACACTCAACAAATCACGTTTAGCTCCGTTAGCTTAACAATTAGAGCGAACTGATCTCTTATAAAATTTAAAGGTAAGATTATTATCAAGGGCATCTTTAGCGAGTTATGAGTATTTTAAAATCGTAAATTGTTTGTACATCTTACAATACTTATTACTCACTTTGAAATTAAGATATAATAAAAGGTTCATGATAAATGCCCCAGATTAATCTTACCTTTAAATTTTATAAGAGATCAATTCACTATAATTTTTAAACTAAAAGAGACAATCGTGATCTGCTGAGCGTAAAATTTGCCATGTTACGCACTTGTAAGACAGAGACAACAAATGTCTGTGTAGCGTCCTCTTAAGATGCAACACCCGTCTCCTGTTCCTGGATGGATGGCCATCAGGACATGTATTTAAGCAACGACACTGTCTAAGACTTATCGACGAGTCAACCGCCCAATGGACGATATAACAAAAAAAAAAGTAAAAGAGCCTATACAGGTTACAGTGTTTATTTTAGGGGGGTGACCGGAGGGGTATTAAAAAAAAACTTATACTACCCCGAAAATATATTTTTACTTCCATTCATTATTTACCTATGGCATATCTCCTTGAAAATTTACAATATCCCCCTCTCCGGGATAAAAGGTCTGAAATAAACACTGAACTTATATAAACCAAACAACCGTATTATACTATACAACTTGCTAAATGTAACTCTTTAGATACTTTTGAATTATAAATTGGCCATGTTTAAGGGAAAAAATAACTATAACTATAAATAACTGTGTTTCAGACTGGCCTTCATTAATCATTATTATACCTATACTTCTCAGTGGTATATTAATAATATTTAATAATCATTAGAATATTGAGTATTTTCATTGAAAAACTATATTTTCATCTATATAATATGCCAAATATACAATATGTGGGGTTGCATAATTTTTGTTTATTACATAACAATAAACAATATATATATATGTGTGTGTGTGTGTGTGTGTGTGTGTGTGTGTGTGTGTGTGTGTGTGTGTGTGTGTGTTTGTGTGGTGCGTTGAATTATTTGTGTAGGTATCAATGTTTTTCAAATAACATTGTTTTTAAGGGTTTTTTTATTTTATTTTTGCATAATAATGGCGGGGCGCCTGACAAATGGTTCAATGATAAATTACACGAGATTTTATTCAGTATACCCCGTGGGCATTCCAGAATCATAAATCACGGGTGAACCGCGTGGTTTTTCTCCTCGTTGGGCTACATAAACATTTCTATCAAACGTGCGAGTAGTTATTTTAAATTACGGTAAAAACATATTTCATTAAAAGCTTATGTGTATATCTGATTTTTCGCCAGAAATATGTGGCCCCCAAAATGTCGTCTATAAATTCAAATTTATCGACTATACAACTCTGCATATATATATACGAGGAAAGTTAAATATGAAAAATCTCGTTGATTCCAATGATATAAAAAAAAGTAAGTGTTCAGAAAAAAAACGTGTACAATAATTTGTTCATAAAAAAAAAAAGATAAATATAACCAACCGTTAATAATGACTATATAGTTTATAATGTTTTAATAAAACAGTCGAATCAAAAAGGTCAAACACGTAATAAAAAATGTAATTACATTAATATAATACTTTCCCGTATTCATTTTTCAGTCGATGTTTTGGGTATGTTTATAATTTTTAATTAAAACTGATTTCCCATTACAAGTAAAATTCTAGTGATATAAATATTATTAATACATTTTTTGTAATTTTTTATGCAACGGGGTTTGTTCATAGCAGCGTGCAACACCATTTACATAAAAACGGTATGTAAAGTGAGTTGAAAAGTCGTCATCCGTCTATTATTCTATTATCTATATTTTATGAACTATAGGTATATAAGATTTACACTCGAATATTTATTAGTAGGTACCCCAACTTTTAGTATAGGTATATTTAGTACTTATATTATGGTATCTCTGGTGCCTGTATTATTTTAATTTTTGTATATTGCTCTTAATGGAAAGACATACGAATTTATTTAATTTGAATTACGTTGCAAGGTTTTAATTGCATAAGATTTAAAATATTTCGTCAAGTACCCACAATAGAGTTACTATACACAAACTTTCCAATTTAGTATAATATGTTTCTTGTACAGAAATATTACACTTACCTAACCTTATAAGTGCACACTAAATTATTAGTAAGAAACTGTACACGCAACTTCCATTATTACTTACCATTAATCATAAGAGGTAAGGCTTGACCTTTTGATATAAACAAATATGTTTAATTTCACTTAATTAGTGGACCTCGAAATCTAACCGACCCAATCCTGTTTTAAACGTTAAAAAGTACTTCAAATCCTAAGGCTTTAGCCTAATATCGCTCATAAGGTTTATGAATTTAATTGCACACCGTTATAATAACATCAACGAAACATTAAGTATTCTGTACTTTTGTTACTACGTAATATTTTATATTTTATTTTAATTTATTGTCATTGTAGACTAATTTAAGATATAAAAGCTATTAAATATCAAGGCTCTGAATTTCAGTCAAATTATTTTAAATTTTAGTGAACAATTCTCCAAGCGAATATAATAATGTGTATAGTTTATTAATATATTATAGCTGACGAAAATGAAAAACAACTAACTATTTAAATTATAATTTGTTTTCGATTAGAATATATAATATATGTAATGATCCGAGTAAAAAATATATTCAAATTCTATTTGTCATATATTTCTTAAAAGTCATTAGTTTCGTACGGAGTTGCTGCAGTAATGCAATAGGTACATTATAATTTACAAGTATCAAACATCTGTTTATTTTTATTTTTTTTATATATATGATTTTAATTGTGTTATGTCACAACGGTGCAGTATGACGTCGACATCTGTATAATTGGGTTTTATTGGGTGTAAATATTTCAAAAGTCATATTACTACTTCAATACTTAATATATTGCCTGCAGTTATATTTTAATATAGTATAACAGACGAATGTAAGTCCCTACATGAGACCTATCAGGTAAAAAAAATCATGTTAGTTCCTACTTCCTACATTATGGAAAAATTATATGCCTATATGTAATTTCCTACATGGTACAAAAAATGACTCATGTCCTACACTAATCGTTGATCTGTGATTATTGGAATATGGTAAAATTGATTAGGAGTTTATATTTATTATTTTATGTTTAAATTTAGTCAAACTGATGGTATACAATATGTCTTAAACAATAAACTCATAATACATTTCATTTCAATTATAAAAAAAATAAACTATATTTTATATATTAAATCAAATCATACGGATGCTAATGTCTGTAAACTAACATCTAAAAACTAGTTATTTGTTTTGCCATGTAGGAACTGATGTACGTATACGTTTTTTTTACCGAGTAGGGACTTAAACTTCTCATTTTTATAATCACGTAGGAACTATCACATATTATATTATGATCTGTAGGAATATTAACAATGTAATTTTTTACCTGCTACCCAATATATGATCGTACTGTTCCCCGTGCCAACACAATACAAATGCAGCGGGTGTATGACTTTATAATACATATTATAACTACTATTATTTTATTATAGCATATAAATTTATACCATATAATATTCTGCAATATCTGGTAATACAATTCAGGGTACATTGATTTCCTATACAGCAGCAGTATTGACGGATATATCTTTTTGAAACCCAAATCGGATGTCAATGCGTGTCGATTTCGCTGACCTCAACAATGACCATAATCCTTTGTTCGTAAACCCTCGGGTCAGCCGCCTCCATACACAGCAACGCATTATACCTATCCGTATCATTATACACATGCCATTATTTAAAATCATAATAATAATAATAATTCAACTACGGTTCTCTCGATACACAATATGATATTATTATACATATCGATATTGTTCAGCCGTATTGTGTACGCACATACGCTTAAGCGAATTCAAATATTATATTTTATTATATTACACGCGCGCCCGCAGTTCTTGATATTATATTATTTAAAACGGCCGACGGAAGTTATACACACGTAATAATAATAATAATAAAATTATATATGTATTGCCGACTGTTACACATCAACACATAATATATATATATATCAATTGACAATTGTATAAGGTGAACACATACGTCGTATACGACGTGTGTATAATATTATAAACTCATTGTCGTCCCTGCTGGTCGTATAATATTGCAGCACGCGCTCTCGTGTTACCCTTTTGTCGGCGACCAGCTCAGTTGTATATTCCGACGGCGGAGAGTGAGTATGCGGAATCGCTGATTTATATCCGTTTTTACAGGTCCCCGCTCGCGACGGTTACTCACAATATGCGCTCGCTGGCCTATATTTATATAATGTGTGTGTGCGTGTATATATGTGCGTTCTCCGTTTTGGGGGCTGTGCAGGAGGGGGTTAAAAATACAGTGAATAATAGCTGTACTCGCACTTTTATATAATAATAATATGTTCCGTTTCATTTTCAGCTCCGGTGAACACCGCCGACGACGTCAACGAGCCGGTGCGGACGTTTGTGAAAAATCGTAATAACGATCGCGCAATGACCAAACAAAGACGCGTTATAAATGCGTTTAAAATTATCGCATTGTCGTAATAAAAGTCACGAAGACCCGGTTTTCGGACGTCACAATAATATATCACATCGTCACATATTACTATACCGCGGTACCTAAGCGTATGTATAATAATAATATAACCACTCGCGTGTGATGTGCGGCCGTCTGCTGTGTGTGTGTGTGTGTGTGTGCGCGCGGATATTTGTATTTGGAAACGTTCGTATGTAAACGGGTTGAATATTATGTTATATTATACGATTGCGATAATTAATTCCCCGGGACGCTCTTTATAATTCGGTCTGATACACACACTCACACGTCGTCATGACACATCGTCGTGGGCCACGCGGGCTAATCGACGATCGTAATTCATATTATATTATATTATTATTATTCTTATATTTATGTGAACGCCGACAAAGGGCTCATTAAAAGATATTATTATAACACGCGCGCTGCGCCGTTGCAATAGGACGTGTCGGAGCCGTGGAAAACACTTCAGGCTTTATCTGGCTCCGGTGTACATATTATACCTGCCTGCCTGCCTATATATATATCTGCCACCACGATTCGCCTCGAACGATTATCATTATTATATTATACTTAACGCATTTTTTGTATTTTTTCTAAACGTCAAAACTTTCAAACCCGACTGCAGCTGCTATCATCCTATATTATATAGTTATATATTTGGAAGACGAAAATACGTATAGTCATTATAATCTCGAAACACCGTGCAGTATTATACGAGTATTGGCACGCCAGAGCGACCTTCCGCTGTAAATTATACTAAAAATTATTATATACGACCAGTGGCGTAGACATGATTTTTGAAAGGGGGGGGGGGATCAAAAAAAAAATACGACAGCTAAATGGGAGGTGAAAATTGGAAAATCTTCACCCTCTCAAAACTTTTTTCTAAGGTACCTAGTAAAATATTTAACAATAGGAACAATGAATATAATTTGAATTGATTCAAAATTCACATTAAACCAGGGATGGAAAACGTTTTTAATTTTTTCGTTTTCGTTTATGTTTATTGATTTAAAAATATGGTTTTTGTTTAACGTTTTTAAACGTTTTTGATTTCCGTTTTTAAAAACGTTATTTTCCTATTGTTTCCAAATAACGTTTTTGATAATGTATATTTTTTTTTTATATTATATTCTTATAACTTATAACTTTTAACTTTTAAGTTATAATAGTAGTGCGCAATATAGAAATGCACTTAAAGTTAAAAATTAAAATTAATTATTCTTAATATTTAAATTTTAAATCAAAATTATAATTTTTATAAAAATTAGGAAATTCAAAATTTCTGATTTGAAATTAAAATGTTTTCAAAGTTAAAGATTAAAAAGTAAAAACAAGAGTAATTTTTAAAAACATTTTTTTTTTCGTGGTATAAATAATTTAATAATTTATAATACTATAATTTATTTTTGTTTTCGTTTTTGATTTCGTTATTATTTTTTCGGTTTTTGAGATTTTTTGTTATCGTTTATCAGTTTTTTTTTTTTGTTTTATTAATTATTTTTGTTTTTTTTCGTTTTCGTTTTATTAATTGTTTTCGTTTTTTGTTTTTTTCCGTTCAATAACGTTTTTTAAAAACGTTTTCCATCCCTGCATTAAACACAATATGGAAGATTATCCACTCCAATACTTCATATTCTATAAAGTAAAAACTTCTTTATTATAAAATTCTACATCATTAAATAAAATAAATAATAACTTAATTAATAAATCTAGTTTTCTCTTTTTTTTTTTGCTAGTTCGTCTAAAACTTCTTCAGCTTTAATAGAAATATTTCTATAAACTGCCATAAGTGTTAGGCCATTTAGCCAGTCTTGTAATAAATACATTTTTAATTTATCACGTTTCTTATATTTTACGTTTCTCTATGATAATTGATAGGTGAAATCAATTATGAATAATCCCATGAGTGTTTCTTTATTTAGATTTCAGTTAAATTAGTTGTATGTATACCACGATTATAAAGAACTTAAAAAAAAAATTCTTTATAATCGTGATGTATACGCAGTGAACTAAATCCGTAGATGCCGTGGCGATAATGATTTCTCATAACTTAATAACGATAATATCCGATAACATTTTAAACACAGACACTCAGTGGAACTGTGGAAGTATAGCCCATTTAGTCGAGTCCACATACTTCATACATATTATATATATAATATACCTACTATAATATAGTGTTGTCTCAGGTCTCTATAAATAATAAGATAAGCTATAAATTATAATAAAGTATAACCATAGTAACCATAGTCATCAATCGTCATCAACCATTTCAACCAAATAAATATTACTATTTACTTTGCAATAAATAAACGAAAATAATATTATAATGGTATTCAGTATGTTGACAAAACTGTCAAAATTCAATAGCTCGATAGATCATAATGTGACAAAATATTCCATCATAGTGCAGACTACATAATGTAAGCAAAAACAAAAAATAAATCTAATGGGGGGGATCTGACCCCCACGTCCCCCCCTTGTCTACGCCACTGTATACGACAGACGTGTCGCGCGTGTACCAATACGGGTCTTGTATTATTCTAAAAACACAACATTTGTGTTTCAGTTGCACTATACCACGGCCGACTTCACTATACCGATACAGATGACAGTATGAAATTTTCGAAAAAATTGTTCTCACCGCATTGTTTCGCATTAAACCATAGCGATTTCAACAGTTGCAGAGTACTCGCGCCAATTTATATTTTTTATAGATATATAAACTAAAAAATAACGGCTTTAGTACACAGAGTGATTTACCAAGCAACCTTACGTCCATTTTTTCCTCTACTTAATGAATAATAAAATGTAATAATAACATTTTGATTCATGTAATTATTAGATACACTTACGGATCATATTTTCATATTTATAAGAGTGTCAGTGTCTGTGACTCTGTGGTGATAAAAAATTCTGTTTTTCAAATGAGAACCCCATTTGTCTACAATCAATTTTTCTGAACATTTTGACGTATTAACATTAAAGTTCATACAAGCGGTTTCTCGGTTATTTCACTTATTTATATAAATATATAAACATAACAAAACATAAGTTCATATCTTCGCAAGACACTCCTTCAGTAGAATAATAAACTTCAATAATTTAAAAATATGCGATCCTTAAGTACTATGTTTAAATAATCCACAAATCTAAAGATTTTATATAACCACATCATCGAAAAAAATTTAAAGAGAGTAGGGGGTGAGCCATGAGCACGCTTGGTAAATCACACTCTAATCACAAATAACATAGCGTAGGTGGGTATAGTATGTATCTATATTGTACCTATATGGTAATTTTGTCCAATTAAATCTAAACATTTTGTAAATTATACTGCTGCCGAGTTTCAGTACATATTATTGATGCATGATTATTTCTAAAAAATAAAAATTGGCAAGAGATAGCGAACACCTTAAAAGGTCAAATTCACGTTTTCACGCGCGACTTGCGAATACGAGGCGTTCCCGACAATTGCAAAAGAAAATGTACGTGCATAATTTCTTACACGCGATATTCAGAAATACATATAGGTAATTTGTACCTACAACCTATGCCCAAAGTGTATGAGAATACTTTCTTCGGCGTCTTAAACGGTACCCTTATGATTATATTCTGCAGGCATTGCAATATTCGGTATATTATTATTCGCATGATCACATGTATTTGTTATTATTTTTGTTATTCATCACTATTCAGTAATCTATACTACCTCCATGATTGAGAAATTATTTGCATAATATAATTTTCGTTTACCAAGTATATATATTTTGTCAGTAATATTTATACTCGGTATTAATTATTGGCGTTAGTGTTGCTTATATGGTTGCCTGAATCATAAATAAGAGAATGTATATTTTGACGTTAACATCATTATGATAATAATAAGTCTAAACATTATAGTGTATTAGTATTAGTTGGTACGATGGGAAAAATCAAAAAAATTTTAATTTATCTCAATACAAGTAAACATTTCACATTTTTTTCCCCGACATTTCAATAATCTACAAATTGCACACAAAAAAATAGTCAGATGGTTATAGCACGACGAGCTTTGACTAAAATTATTACTTTTATGTTTAGAATTGCGGTAGAGGCTTGCAATTAATATTATTTTGTGTCTTAATTCTCCACCTTTCTGAACATTACCATACCTAATATAATATTATGGAGATATTATAATATTATATAATATTATGATTTCCGCCGACACTAGAGCGGATATAAAATAACATTATTAATAGTGTTTTCGACAACTGCGTCGGGCGCGTTAAATAGACGACACCAGCTCTCTCGGAGTAGATAATATTATCGACCGCTACCGCACTAGGTGTACCTGCAGTACGCATATAACATGCCATATGATACCGCTACGACCTGCCCATCTCCTATTATAATGGCTGTTATTAAAATATGAGAGTCAATAATTCGTATTTAATCGACACGATGTTATATTATAATCTATATATTATTATATAAATGTAAAATACCACTCACTCAGTGCAGAATGCTACAGTTCAAAAACTATAAAACCTGAAAACTTGAAATTTGAAATAGTGGCTCCTCTAATGATCTAGATTTTATTAGAAGTTCGCATTTTAATGAGGTGTCCAAACGGGGATATTGAGATTCACGATGGAATTTCTAATATTTTTTTAATCTATATAAATAGTTTCCATCGGTTACAAATTATAATAGCAATTGTAGAAATTAGTCCTGGACTGATTCATCATCGCCTATTGGCTATTTGAAACCGCCGAAGCTATTATGAGTATGAGATTTGGTCAGTTTATGGTTTCGTTTTATGATGTAGAGACCTGCTATTACGATAGGATTTTCCATAATTCGAATTTTAAAGAGGCCCTCAAACAAGTTTTTAGACATATCAGAAAATTTTATAGAATACCTGAGAAGTTTAAACCACGTTAAAATAAATACCAAGTGCTATATTACATACAATCCGCGACCCGCGGTCGCCCATATAGGTTGAATAATCATTTCACAAACTATAGGTACGCCGACGCCGATTTGAACGTGAACTGAGGTACCCTAAAACTGAGAATATATACCGATATACACCTATATTAATTAACGTACATATATCATACCAATACGCAGGATTTGCTACTTGGAAAAACCGCACACGGACGAAGCCGGAATATTCGGCCATATAGATAGTATAGCATAGTTTTTGCAAAGTCTTCGCTCGCTCCGGCGGTAGACTATACCCCGCCGGGGGGGTTGTGCTATAATAATAATATGATGCCCATTTATGGATTATTAATAGCGTCGTCCGTTTAACGCAAAACACGATGGCACATTTTGATTGATCCGCTAATACGCCACCACCGCCGCCGCCGGTGGGTTTTCCCTACGGTGTTATTGCATGGGTGGGCCACGTGCGCCGGCACGTGTGTGTACCAATAAGGGGCAAGTCGCGAGGGTGAAAGTCCTGCAGATTTGTATCATATGCAAAGTACACATACATATTATTATTATTATTATTATATACCCGTCTGCGTTAATCCGGTCAATATTTTTGTTTTTCGAGAGGGCGGGCGCCGTAGCTGTTGATCCGCACCCCGCGATTGCCAAAACCATAAGTAAAAACGTTTGTATGCATTTCTTTTTAAATCGCGTTAAGCCTCGTATTACGAGAGGAAATTATGCCACGCAGATTTCTGCGTACGATAGCCAAGTAAGTACGTCAAACGAGAAACACATATTATTATGTATAGTTGTTAATCACGCCCACTGCTGCTGAACGCGACGATGAAAATATCGTTTTATCTCGATGCCCAATTTGAATATATATATGTTATATTATTATAATAATATTGCTATACGACCTGTTAGAATTTATTTCATTATAATTTCGTGAAAAATCATGTTGATTTATAAGTACCTACGTGAGTGTACAGTATATATGACGTATAATAATATAGGCATTATGCTAATATTGACTAATGTGTATATTTTAATCTATCGTTCAATTAATGTTTCTTTGTGTTTTTTTATTTTATTTAAATTGTCTGCCGATTATAAGCAGTGGCGTCATTTCAGTTTTTATTAGACTAGGGCAATTATTTTTCATTGCTTTTCCGACTCAAAATTTTTTTCACTCAGATTCTCATAGCATAGTGCCATAGAGGTTAACGTCCCTAGTTCCCCCCCCCCCCCAAATGATGCCCCTGAATATAAGTGATAATATAATATTGATTTGATTGCTATAATATCTATGTTAGGCGTTTATCTTCAAAACATGTACGATCATATTATTTGCATTTATCTTTGAAAATAAAACGGAGAAAAAGTAAAACTGCTATAATATAATACCATCGCTTATATATTCGATAAATAATTTAAATTATAGAAGTATACATAAATTAAAGAAAAAGTAATTATCGATTAAAGATATTTTTAAGAAGACAATAAAATAATATTCGAGTTTAATCTCGGCATAATTAATTACCAATTTTCTTTAACGTTATCCGAAGTTTTTATTTCTTTCCGCACGATAACAGCTTAATTTTTAATCGCATTTTAAGGCAGAGATCGTTTTAATACAATAATAATCCCATAAAACAAAAGCGTGGGAAGGAGTCCCGGGAGACCTGTAAAAGGGGTACGCCACTGTTGTGTAGTACACAGTATAATATTCTGAAACGACCAGAAAGTTGGGCACGTTAAAATTTCATTTCATCCCGTGATTAAATTAAAACTGAATTAATGACTAGTTGTTTCAAACTTTCTGGGCTCTCAATTCTAATTTTAATAAAAATTATACTTTAGTTTTATTCAGTTTTTAATTTGTATTAGCGCTTTTATTGTAAACAAAATTAAAACAAAATATAAATAAATAAGTACACATTTTGTTGGAAACACGATTAATATTATTATCATTCCTAAAAATAAAAAAAAAAATTAGCTTTTTCGATTGAACGCGTTTGTACAATAAAATAACAGCTGAACGAAAACATTACTTGGATCGTCATTTTTGATTAGATTTGATTATTTTTCTGTCATTTTGATTGACAATATATAAATCACACGGCTCATCTGTCAAATTCGTGACAATATTTTTATAAAAAAAAATGTAGAAAGAACTTCAAAATAGCAACTATCTTTTTTTTACTTCACCAAAATATACACGTGAAATATAATTTAAAATTTATTTTTACGTATAATGTATTCTTGAAACACTATATTTGAAAAAATCATTTTTCTTGCCGGAAACCCCCGGAGAAGATTAAAATGAGAATGGTTTAGTGATTTTATTCTCCTAAACTAACCAATATTGAGTAGTATAGGCATATACTACTCAATATTTATTGCTATATACTTAATAAGATGATTTATAAAAATGTGTAACAAGTGTGTAAAAAATGTGTGACAAGTTTTAACAAATATGAATAACGTAAGAAATGTATATGAATTTAATTATTCTTAAGCTATAATAATACATAAAATAAAAAAAAAATAATATATTAATAACATTTAATTATTTAATTACAAACTCTAATATTATTATTATTTTTTTTTTTTATTGAGCTTAAGCCCGGCAACTTAGGCCATTAGCTATTTTTTTTTTTTTGTTTTTGTTTGTAGGTTTTTTGTTGTAGGGGGAAGAACACCCCTTTTGGCAGAATTTTTAATTTGGGCACCCGTAGGTATCTGCCATGCTCGGGTGGTGGATAGCGACACTTATTATCCGGACACCGTGACTTGTCCGAAAAAAAATGATGCTCGTGGCCGAGATATCGAACCGGCGTCCGTGTGCGTCGCAACCGACGCCTTAGTCCGCTCGACCACTCCGTTCCCCAACATTATTTTATTATTGTATTGAAGCTGGTTTATAAAATGTGTACATATTAATTTATAATGTAGATATGCCGTTATACACTAATTATATATTTTACAAGTACCTACATATTTTATGATATTGATAAGATGACTAACGCTGAAGTGCCAAACTCGTATATAAAACGGAACAGAAATTACATTCCGAACTATACGTTGATTTGGCACCGAGTGCTAGATTCGTGTACAGAACGTAAATACGCCGCCCGATCACCAATTGGAAAATATTACACTCATCAAAACTTTACTTCTTATTGGATAACAAATAGTTTTTTCTTAGAATTAAAATGAATGTGATATTCTACGCGTTTGACATTTTTGTGTAATTAGTAATTACTAATTTGTAAGTACATACCTAGCTATGGGTCATAGCCCATGGGCCATGACTAATATAATACATAATGATAAGGTAATATTAATAATTGTATTAATTGGTATGTTCACTTTACAAAATATATACAGATATACTGTGGTATAATGATTAATTATATTAGAATATATTAATATATTAGAAACATTGTTTTAATATATTAATTCGCACTAACGTTTTGAAATGGTTATATTATTATTTATATTATGCCCATAATATAGATAGGCACCTTAAAATACTTATGTATACATCGTCAATTATAGTATGACGTGAGATATACTGATATGTGTATACCATAAAATACGAATTTATATATTAAATCATGTCCATTATATATTTTTATCTAAATCCCAAAAACTACAAAATAGCAAATATCACAATATTATTTTTTACTTTTTCAAATCGTAAATACTTTTTTTGCTACATAAAACTACTAAACTTTAAAATCAATTAAATTTAAATCCAATGAGTTTAGAAAATGAATTGGGGGGACGGGTATGTCCTATACCTACCCAAGGGCGCCCATATGGGGGGCAAGGGAGGGACATGTCCCCCCCTGGAAAAATATGGTTTAAATATGTTGAAACTTGTTGGCCTAGGTTTTGATGGTTGTTCAACCATGAGTAGTAAAGTAAATGGTGTACAGACAATTATACGAAAAATATATCTAACTGCTTGTTATTTTCATTGTGCTTTACATAAGCTTAATTTAGTAGTTAACGATCAAAATTCAATTCCTGAAATCAGAAATACTATTGGTACTATAAATACTATTTATACGAAGAACAAACCATCAGAGTCAACAATCAAATCATAATTGTTCATCAAATGATTCTATCGAAAATTATTACAGAGTATCTATATTTATACCATATTTAGACTCAATTATTAGCTCGTTAAATAATAGATTTAATGAAAACAATAAGACTCCATTTAAATTATGTTGGTTGCTTCCAAATGAAATGGCTAAACTACAAAAAATGAATATATTAACATACTTCAAGATATTGAAAATCATTAAAATACCTAATATAAAAGTTAACGGTTTATTTTGGTATGATTATTGGAAATTAAAATCACAATCATTTATAAACGATACAATGGTAGATTATACAAAATTGTTAAAGGAGTGTGAATTTTTTCCTGCCGTCAAGAAAGGTATTATAATATATTTTATATTGCCACCTACGATATGCACTGTAGAACGATCATTGAGTACATTACAAAGAGTAAAGACATGGACAAGATCTACAATGAGTGAAGATAGACTTGATGGATTATGTATGATAAGTGTACATAGGGAAAAAATTGAAGATAAAAAGAATGAATATATAGAACAAATAATAAATATATTTGGTGTTAAGAAAAGAAATTTACAATTTTTATTTGAAAACTAATGTTTTAATAAATTTAATATAATTAATGTTTTATGACGTGTTGAATCTATATTATTAATTAAATAGAAATTCAATAAAATACATTTATGGTTAATTGGTTAAAAATTTGTTTTATAAATGGATTGATAAATTAAAATTTTGTCCCCCCTTAAGAATTTTCCTATGGGCGCCCTTGTAACCTACCTACTAGTAATTTATATCTCAAAAAGTAAGATAATAAGATAATAGTTTTCAACAATAATTTGTTTATTGAAAATATTTATAGTTTATTACTCTAATCGCCATTCTAATGACACGGATATAAGTACTATAATATTGTTACATTTACTATGCTTAAAAATTTAAATCTAATTTTTATTAAATTATAATGACTAATCGTGCAGAGAAAATTAAATTTAGACAACATTTATAATACAAATTGTTTGCGATGTAATAAAAATGTACATACATTACATCACATTATTTTAACACAAACGTATTTCCATTGAATTCAGATTAGATTAATCCATATTATAGATACCATTATTGAAATACATGGTTAGATAATTTACCTTTAATTAATCATACACAATATTTATATTAATCTTAGTACTGCACTTGCGCCAAGTCGTACCTATGTACACGTTATAATTCAGTACAAACGATAATGTATATACCTATATATTTAGAAATATAATAAAATATTCTGCGTTATTGATATTAATCCAGAAAATGTATTTTAATTTACAACTTTATCCTTTTAAAATTTAAATAAAGTGTATTTTACTTAAGCTAGGTACCTATATATGCCTACTAGAAATGTGAATATAATCCGTATAACGATTCAAATAATTTATATTACCTAACTTATAGGAAAATGAAAACAATAATAACGAAAAGAGTAAATGAAAACAAAAAACAATACTTATTATCAACTCGTTTTACAGTAAAAATGGCATTCATGTCCTTATTGTTCAGTAGATTGCATACCTAAATCCCGAGTTTAATACCTCCGGAAAAAAACCTTTTAATAAACCCGGTCTTTTTTTTTCAAACGAATACACGCCGTAACGGCCGGTAGTTATAAATTTCACAACGGTTATCCTTGGGGTTTTGGGCATATCAAAGGGGTCCGGTAGTCGTTTTGAGGTTAGGAACGAGAGGGTTGATGGAGGAGTAGCAGCAGCAGCGGTATACAGCGATCGGGGGGATCTACCCTCCCGCTGCTGCCGCCGTTGGCCCGAGAGACTGATACAATTTATTTAGTAATTATGAGGATGGGTCTCTGGTGGGCCATTCGGACCAAGTTCGGAGCCGTGGAGCCAAGCCGCCCCCCCACCTCCCCTCTACCAGTTGCTCCTGGGCGGCTCATAATGGAAACTAATAGAATTAACAAACGCTGATGAGACTCCACCGGGTTAGTTTCCTCGGGTATTTCCCTCCCCTTTTCACTATATCCATCTCCTTCTATACTTCTGGTGTTCGTCACACTCTCTCCCACTCACTCTATTTCTCTATGTGTTTCGAGAGAGTAGCTGATGGGCGCGTGAGAGAGAAAGAGAGCTAGAGAGTGAACGTTCGCTGTAAAGAGAGTATATAAACTCGGTGGGTGGGTGGTGGGTGGGGTAACGACGACGGTGCGACGGGGGATGGCGAAGGGTTGGTTTTCCATTATCGGACATAATGGAAAATTAAATTGACTCGGCGTATACGAATTCAAGATACCACGCTAAGGTACTTATTTATTATCTCACCACCGCTACTGTTATTGTGGTATATATACATACAGTGTTGTTAGACGCTCAGACTTATTGTGCCAAACTATATGTATGGTGCATTTTAATACTCAATTTCCGCTAGGTTTTCTATCGAACATAGTCCGATATTATAATAATAGTATTCGAGGGTTTTTAAAATATAAATCGTACGTTCAATATTGAATTATTAATGAAAATTAATTTTTACATTTAAAAAAGCTACTTTATATACTATACATAGGTACTTTATGTTTGTGTACCGCGTACATATTTTAATCTGATCGATAATTTATCATTTCAAAACTGTATCCATTTGAGAATATGATGCTGTAAATTTAAAAGCGAGTAATTCCGAAAACTAATGCGAATAGTTGTAGATGCATATCAGACGGTAAAATATTTAACCCCACAAATGTGATCGAAACTGCAGGATGTTCACACCACCCCGAGGGATCGTATAGGGGACGTCAGGTGTCATTAAATAGACCTCATTGGTTCTTGGTTACTTCACTCAACATATATTTCTTGTAAACTTTTCGAGTTCAATAAAAGTGTAATCAGACATTTATGTTTTTGTCAACCAATTGTGATTATCGAACCTGCTAGAGACAGTACTATATTATTAGGTATTCACTATATATTGTATCCAGTATTCATATGTATGTATAGAACTAAAAAAAAATTTAAATAAAAAAAATATTGTATATACAATTAAAATAATTAACTGCAGTGGTATATTTATTATAATAAACTATATAACTACTCACATAATATTTTATTATTGACTGTTTTTTACTTTGTTTTTTTCCCTTCAAATTTATCAGGAATATTTTAAAAATAAACTAAATTTATTAAGACCAGTGAAGTCAAATGAACATAAAACCCTGCAAAATATATTACACTAATATTATAATATATTATAATATACTTACAAAAATGAATACACTTTTTTTTGTATACGAGATGTGTTCGGATTTAGTTTCACTTGAAAACAAACTTAGGATTTATTATATCCATTTAAATATAACCATAGTGCAGCTCGCCAAACTCAGATAAGCGATTTCATATGAAAGCAAAACGAAATCACACAAAAACATTTTTTTATTTTTTTGTCATAAAGAACTTACCGCGTAGTGCAGTGTGGGAGATACGTGGGTATAATATCATATTATTACCTATTCAAATGAATAACAGCAGACATATTATGAATCGATTTGATCAACATACTCGCGTGCAGTGCCCATTATATTGGAATGTCGTTCTTTAAAGGGTACATTATGATGTATAATAGGTACATAATATTATATTACTCGGCGGATTCCATGGTAAACGCTCAAGTGTTCAATTTTCGATCATCAAAAGTATTTGTAAAATGACAACCGACCGGAGGCCACTTGAAAACAAATATAGGCATTAGTTACCCCACACTAGGAACTTTGTCATCTGATATAACAATATAATAATAAGAGGTATAGGTATGCATTACTTAATATACGTCTTCTCGAGGACTTATACAATTTAAATTATGGAAATATGACATCCGGTGGACATCTGCTTCTGTTGGATTTACTAAAAAAAAAACCCACCAAGACGACTGTCGTAGTGCTCGATTTGTTTGTCATATTATTACACAAAATAATGTATATAGGTATGTAACCTAACATGTATTATTATGTCGTTTTGCAGACAACCGCGAATGCCTCGACTATTGTTCCCTGTGCGCCCAACCACAACAATTTAAACCTGTCATATTATATTGACATTCGTCTTATAATAATATATAATACATTAATACACTATACATTACACTGGGGTGGGTATACATACGATATTAAGAATCGGTATTATACCAGGAATAGGTTAGGTATACACTTAGGTAGGTACCTACTTATTAGTTATTATACGCTGTATACATTATCGTTATACTAGAGCATCGATTTTTATGCAATCGTATATTGTTTCATTTTTACATTTTTTGGATTTTCTCAGTAATCTTAACGAATCATAATAGTTTGAAATTATGGCAAATTTATATTCCATATTACTGCAATTTAATGGTTGTTGTATATTTGTGCATATTTTGACAAAATTCAAAATTTATTGCATATCGAATCGAAAATTTAAAAAAAAAGGTATAAAATAATATTTCGTCAAGTAGAAAATTCAAAAATAAATTTTGTAGGCACTAAATATCAAGGTTGGGCATTAACGAGTTAAAAAGTTAAAGTTAAGTTAATAAGTTAATTTGATATTAACTTTTTAACTTAACTAGTTAATTTTGGCTTTTCATTAACTTAACTGTTAACTTACTACATTTCTTTTTTAATTAACGTGAAATTAACGAGTTAATTTTTCATTTTAAGAAGTAAGTTAAGTTAATTTATTTTGTTTTTAATTTTATCATATTTCACTACTTTAGTACCTATATTTCGTTTTCATGTCAAAAAATATTTACCGTGAATTGTTTAAAGTAAAAAATGTATATAATTCGAATTTAACTAATACGGAAACACTGTATAAAATATAAACACTATAGTCTATAATTTAGTTTTGGGTTGGAAAAAATTAAGTATGTTAGCGGTGTATAAACAAATTAACTTTTTTTTAACTTAATAAAAAGTTAACAAAAATTGTGTATTAACTTTTAACTTAACTGAGTAAACCTATAGTTAAATTAACTTTTAACTTTTAACTTTTTGTTATTGGTGCATATTAACTTAACTTAACTGAGTTAAAAAAAATCATTAACTTGCCCAGCCTTGCTAAATATGGACATTGAAATAAAGATAAGTTCATTAAGTTTAGGTACCTAATTATAAATAAGGTTTTAATTCCTCATCGATTTATAAACTAATAATTATTATTATGAAATAAAAATTTTGCACTTTTTTACTATTTTTCCCGATAAAAAATATTTTTTCTCTATATTTTGAAAATTTTAAGTGCATTAAAATCTGCGATCTTATAATTAGCAATCAGACGAAGTGACTGTATATTATATTGTATGGTTGTTTTATTTATGGTATTTAATTTTTTTTTTAGAAGCTGTTCATCACTTTATCAACAAATTAATATTAGATTATGAATAAATGAAATTCCATTTTATAATGTACCGATTATAATATTTTTATTAGAATAATTATTATAAAAAAAAAAAAAAACACAGCTAAGAAAAAAACTTTCAAAATACAATTAATTAAATTTACCTAATAGAAGAAAAATAAATGAAAACCTGGTATTGATACTGCATTATGTTAAATTATTAAAACAACATTTTAAATACACGTATAAAATTACTAAAATATTTAAATAAAATAATTAATAATCTATTGTGAAAATTTGATTTTTATAATATCATCGTTCAAACGGTTCGCACAATCCAACTTTACCAACGTACTTCGTGTATTTACAAACGAGGATTCGATCCGTTAATAATTCATGAGATGTTGATTGGAACCGGAAGTGCGATCGCCCATATTAGATACTTGGCCGGAACTCGATAATGCCCTTTGACCACACAATTCGTAACACACATGATGGTCGTATAGCAAGTCACCCCCTCCCCCCCCCCTATGGCAACGTTTCTTCTTCAAAAAATATTCAACGCTATCATACTAATATTTATTATACTCGTATACCATACCGATACATGGTTATAGAATTTATATCATGATGAAGTAGGTACTATTATAGAACTATTATTGATAAATGGCCTGCAGATGATATTGAGTTTGCGCTATTTATTTAAAACAAAAATACTGCTGCACTTCCTCTCTCTCGTCAGTCATGCTAGCGATATTATCTAAGTACAGTATTTATTATAGTACCTAATCACCTACTTCGCACTTTTTGCAACAACATGTTGTTTTATTGAGTCTAGGCTATTATAGGTATGTATAGAACTTTGCGGTTTTAAATTTCAGCCATGGATATTTAAATTATATTGCTGAAATGTATATTATTTTACCGCCAGTTTAATACTATATAGCTACCCACTATAAGTGCCTATATCTATTCTAACTACCAATAATTACCAAATCCAAACGGTTATAACAGGGTTATTTTTAAGTTTTATAACTTATAACACACGTGCTGTTGTGAAATATATACAAATAAAACTTTTTTTATCTTATATATATGCTTAAACGGACTTTATCGATACTTCTAAACATAAAAAATCAATCCAACAAAATATAATAGGTATGTCGAAATTTTAGTAAACTGACTTGTGCTTTTGGGATCGGTATACAATGACATGATTGTATATATCTATTATCTACCTATGCGAGTAACTAAATTGTGCGAAGCAAATGTTATTTTGTCCACTGTGAAATTGCACGAGTTGACGAAAGCGGGCGGAAAACGTCACGTTTTACAAACTGTTAGGAACAACTCGGATTTCACGGTCGTTTAAAACCGCACGTGGTAGGTAAGTATGGGTCGTCCTCTATAGCAGTTTAGGATTTTAGGTACCCACATATATATATATATATATATATTTATACACTCCGCCACACCGCGGCGGTTAACCAGTGTGGTCTCTACGCCGCAGAGAGTTTACGGTGTTTTCTGTGAACGCTGTAACCGTATATAATATGAAGCAGATCTAATGGCTTTGGAGTGCCATAGTAATCCGATAAGTCAGGCGCGTGTGTTTGTTTGATATGCGCTCGTGATGTGCTTCAGCTAAAAGTGTTTAAAATAAAAACAACAATGTATAGCTATATATTATTATTATAACACCCCTACGCGGTTCTTCTATATTATTGTTATTATTATTATTTCTATCATCGTCGTCGACGTCTTGGTCGTCGTGCTGCAGTTGAGTTTAAATGCGTTGTGATATAGAGAGCGAATTCGATAAAACATTAATGTTATATAGCAGCGCAAAGCTGCTGCAACGAGCGTACCATAATTGTACGCCTTATATTATAAATATAACAAATTGCCCTAGCGAAGGCCATAGGAATTAATATATTGTTTACGATGAATTTGTGCGCCGACCGACTGATTTTAACTGTATTATTTTACCTATAGATAATGTACAGTGTTGTTGATTTAATATTGCAAACGATATCAGTAGTCGCGTATTATAACCACTAACCGTTTTGAACACTTCTCGTTTAATCCTTATAGAGCTGCAATGTCGCAATGATAATAATATTATACTTATAATACCATCATAGTATTACGATCACGCTTTTAAGTTTATAATAAACGCGTATATAAGTCATCGTATAATAAATATAGGTACCTATATAATAATACTATATAATAAAGTGGGCGAATGTCTACCACGGGGTTTAACATGAATATTATTCCTATAAAAAAATGTTGTTCGACACGATTTCACTATCATCATAATTCCAACCGACGGAGTAGCTATAAAGACGACATAAAACAAACTTATACATTTATATTCTGCATCATGTATTATTGAAATAAACATGTACTGTATATTATTAAATAATAAATAAATAATATTACTATATTATAGCATACACTAGCTATCATACAAAATTAATTACGAAAACATGTTTAATCGAGAAAAGTAATATGAAAATTAAATTCATAAAACACATTTTATTACCTTTATAAAAAAAAAAACTATGAAACATTTAATATAGGTACCTAATTGTACCTAAAACATAAATTAGATTTTAGATATTTGTTAACATATTTTATTATTGGGTTAATACTATAATGTAGTTCAATTTTTAATAATAAAACTCAATTATTATTTTAAAAGTCACGACAATAATAATTTAAGTAAAATAGGAAATTTTGTTCAAAAGATTACTTTATCTAATTCTGTTATACGCTTAAATTAATATATTACCTATTGAATAGTAAAAACGGAATAGCGTAATGATCACGAGTAGGTTTAATAAATAATAATAATTAATATAGTTGGTATACCTACCTATGGATCTAGGCAAGATTTATGTGATATATATTATTTTATGTGCAGTTAAGAGGACGTAACACCCGCATGTGTTGTATCTGTCTTACAAATGTACAACATGGCAAAAACTGTTTTACGCGGGACAACTTTTCTCGCACCATATTTGTTGTAGAACTACCAAATGTACACAAAATGTAAAGAAGAACTTTATCTGTGCAACAGCGTGTTTTTATTTAATAGCACTATCCAAAATTTTGTATTATCTGGTGAAAAACCAGATACGTAGGTTTAAGAATCAAGGTAATATTATCTTGAATAAAATTAATGAATAAGTACTAGGTTCTGGTCATAATACAACTATACAAGATAGCTCCAAGCATTCAAAGGTACTTTTTAGTATTTTTACTTTAAAAATAATTTTTAAGAAAAATTTTAAATTAAAGATACAGGTATTTTACCTGTAAAATGATTTAAATTTGCTTATATTCATAAAATATATCAATTAATTAAAATATTCAAGTACATATACCTATTATAAAAAAAGGCGAGTAGCCAGTAGAAGTCACTCTGCTGTTTAGTAGGTGTCAGTTGTAGCTAGTAATTGAATAGGCTGTAATGGATTTATTACATTTGA